>NC_057810.1:229976093-230126243 GCF_018294505.1 Triticum aestivum
GGCCGCGCGGGTCTGCGATGGGCTCGGCGGGCCTCGGCGGCGGGGCGCCCGGGGTGGGCACGTGGCGGCGTGGGAGTGGGTGCAGGCGGCGGCGCGGGTGTGTCCGGCGGGAAACGGACATGTCCGGTGGCGGAGGTAGGTGGAGGCTAGGGTTAGGGTGGATTCATCCGCGAAAATGGAGGGTAAGGGACGTTTATATAGATAGAGGGAGCTAGGAGAGTCCAAATGAGGAGCGGTTTTGCCCACACGATCGTAATCGAACGACCGAGAGTATGGAGGGGAGTTTGCTGGGTTTTGGGCCACTTTGGAGGGGTGTTGGGCTGCACACAAAAGAGGCCTTTTACGGTTACCCGGTTAACCGTTGGAGTATCAAACGGACTCCAAATGGCACGAAACTTGACAGGCGGTCTACCGGTGGTGTACCAAGGCCGCTTGGCAAACCTCGGTCCATTCCGAGAATGTTTAGCACCCGCACACAAAAAGAGACAAGAAGGGGACGCCGGATGACAAAGGAGTGCCGGATTGCAAAACGGACAACGGGAAAAATGCTCGGATGCATGAGACGAACACGTATGCAAAATGA
This sequence comes from Triticum aestivum, assembly GCF_018294505.1. Classification (NCBI taxonomy): domain Eukaryota; kingdom Viridiplantae; phylum Streptophyta; class Magnoliopsida; order Poales; family Poaceae; genus Triticum; species Triticum aestivum. The sequence continues at coordinate 229,976,677 of NC_057810.1, forward strand.
GATGCACATGATGACATGATAAAATGCAACACGCAAGCAAATGACATGGCACTGGCGACGAATAACTGGCGGACACCTGGCGCATCAAATCCGGGGCGTTACATTCGTCTTGTTCATTGGCAGCCAATCAGCTGGGTCGGAATGGAGGAAACAATGTCGTGTTCACAGGGAGGCAACAGACTGGGTCGGAATACGTCGTGTTCATAGGGAGCCAACCAGCTTGGACGGAACAGCCAAAGCGAGGTCTAGCGTACTGCAGAACGGAGGAAACGAGCCTTCTGTTCGACCGCGTACGGTCGATACAGGGTCCTGTTCATTGGAAGGGTTTGGCGTACCACAAAACCGAGGAAACAGACTTCTGTTCGAGTGTCTACAGTCGAAACAGGGTCCTGTTGATCGGGAGGGGTGTGGTGTATCGCAAAACGGAGGAAACAGACTTGTGTTGCAGCGCCTACGGTCGAAACGGGGTCTTGTTCATCCACCATCTACTGCCTTGCTCCAGCCTCCACAGGCTAGTGTTCATCCACCTTCGACCTCCTCCAGCCTCCACGGGCTACTGTTCATCCATGGCTACTGTTCATCCAAGCTCCACCGGCTGCTGTTCATAGAGCCTACACGGGGTCATGTTCATCCACCCCCAACTGGCTGGGGTGTGGCGGCCTCCTCGGGGTCCTGTTCATCCAGCAGCAACAGCCTACTACCACGGGGTCCTATTCATCCAACCCCCACCGGGAACTGTTCATCCACAACCAACCAACTGGCTCGACTCACCACGTCTCGACTCGTTCTATGTACTGCACGCACAGTAGCAATGGTCAATGTTCATCGAGAGGCAACCCAACACCAACTGGCTACGTCCCGCACAGGGGCTCGATCGGCTTCAGTACGTAGCAGCAGTGATCGATCGCTCGGGTTCAGTTAGCAGCAGAAGTGAAGGAATCGCTTGGGCTCAATTAGCAGCGAATGAATCGTTCAGGTTCAGTTAACAGCCAAGGGATCGACCGCTCGGTTTCAGTAACTTGCGATTGCTCGGGTTCAGTTAGCCAACGCCTCGCACGTACGAGCATACACGAGAGAAACGCGGAAACCTCCATGCATCACTCGGCCCTGACCACCCTCCGTAACCGGGAACTCCCTGAAATTTTCCTCGCCCTCGCTTCTACCATGAATTTTTTCGTCATTGACAGCCCAAAGAATGTCATGTAGGTGTGTCTCCGGCCCGCCTAGGACGAAAAGCCCATTTTCTATGATCTTTTGTCACAGAAGTAGGAGCCCACAACATCTATGATGATACCGGGTTTTTTCATAATTATGGTCATAGAAGTGTCATAAGTATGACATGAAAAAAAATCGTTCGGCCTAAAATGTCACGGATGTGTCTTTTTTTGTAGTGATGACATGCTAAAAAGTTGATATTGCACAAGGAAGACAACATAGGTTATGTTTTCTTATATCCAAATAGAAGTTATGTTGTCATGGATCCTCCAACATTTTGAGCTTGCTTTTCCCTCTTATGCTAGCCAAATTCTTTGCACCAAGTAGAGATACTACTTGTGCTTCCAAACATCCCTAAACCCAGTTTTACCATGAGAGTCCACCATACCTACCTATGGATTGAGTAAGATCCTTCAAGTAAGTTGTCATCGATGCAAGCAATAAAAATTTCTCTCTAAATATGTATGATCTATTAGTGTGAAGAAAATAAGCTTTATACGAACTTGTGATATGGAAGAAATAAAAGCGACACACTGCATAATAAAGGTCTTTATCACAAGCGGCAATATAAAGTGACGTTCTTTTGCACTAAGATTTTGTGCATCCAACCATAAAAGCGCATGATAACCTATGCTTCCCTCTGCGAAGGGCCTATCTTTTACTTTTATCTTCTACCTTTATACAAGAGTCATGGTGATCTTCACCTTTCCTTTTTACACTTTTTTCTTTTCGCAAGCACTATGTGTTGGAGGGATCCAAATATATATATATATATGTCCACTCGGATGTAGGTTATGTAAAGTATTATTGTTGACATTTCCCTTGAGGAAATGGTTGGGAGGCGAAACTATAAGCCCATATCTTTTTTTGTGTCCGATTGAAGCTTTGAACCCATAAGTATCGCGTGAGTGTTAGCAATTGTGAAAGACTAAATGATAGTTGAGTATGTGGACTTGCTGAAAAGCTCTTTAATTGACTCTTTCTGATGTTATGATAAATTGCAATTGCCTCAACGACTGAGATCATAGTTTGTTAGTTTTCAATGAAGTTTTTGGTTCATACTTTACCTTGTGAATGAATTGTTACTCTAGCATAAGAAATTATATGACAATATATGTTGTTGTTCTAAAGATGATCATGATGCCCTCATGTCCGTATTTTATTTTATCGACACCTCTATCACTGAACATGTGGACAAATTTTTCGATATCGGCTTTCGCTTGACGACAAGTGAATTTTAAGCCCGCGGGAGTTGCTACGTCCATTTTGCATCAAGCTTTTATATTGATATTTATTGCATTATGGCTGTTATTACACATTATGGCTCAATACTTATGCCTTTTCTCTCTTATTTTGCAAGGTTTACATGAAGAGGGAGAATGCCAGTAGCTGTAATTCTGGACTTGAAAAGGAGCAAATATTGGAGACCTATTCTGCACTACTCCAAAAGTCTTTAAACTTCACGGAGAGTCATTTTGGAATAAATAAAAAATATTGGGCGAAGGAAGCACCAGAGGGGGCCACCTGCCATCCACAAGGGTGGAGGGCGCTCCCCCTACCTTGTGGGCCACCTAGCAGGCCCCCGATGCCCATCTTCTACTATATGGTGTGTTTTGACCTGGAAAAAAATATAGAAGGAAGCTTTTGGGACGAAGTGCCGCTATCTCGAGGCGGAACCTGGGCAGAACCAATCTAGGGCTCCGACGGAGCTGTTCTGTCAGGGAAACATCCCTCCGGGAGGGGAAAATTGAAGCCATTATCATCACCAACGATCCCCTCTTCGATAGGGGGTCAATATCCATCAACATCTTCACCAACACCATCTCCTCTCAAACCCTAGTTCATCTCTTGTATCTGATATTTGTCTCAAAACCTTAGATTGGTACCTGTGGGTTGCTAGTAGTGTTGATTATTCCTTGTAGTTAATGCTAGTTGGTTTATTCGGTGGAAGATCATATGTTCAGATCCTTAATGGTAATTAATACTCCTCTGATTATGAACATGAATATTATTTTTGAGTAGTTACGTTTGTTCCTTAGGACATGGGAGAATTCTTGTTATAATTAATCATGCTAATTTGGTATTCGTTCGATATTTTGATGAGATGTATGTTGTCTCTCCTCTAGTGGTGTTATGTGAATGTCGACTACATGACACTTCACCATGATTTGGGCCTAGGGGAAGGCATTGGGAAGTAATAAGTAGATGATGGGTTGCTAGAATGACAGAAGTTTAAACCCTAGTTCATGTGTTGCTTCATAAGGGGCTGATTTGGATCCATATGTTTCATGTTATGGTTAGATTTATCTTAATTCTTCTTTCGTAGTTGCGGATGCATGCGAGAGAGGTTAATCATAAGTGCTAGGCTTGTACAAGGAAGTTCAGCACCCAAGCACCGGTCCACCCACATATCAAATTATCAAAGTAACGAACGTGAATCATATGAGCATGATGAAAACTAGCTTGACAGTAATTCCCATGTGTCCTCGGGAGCGCTTTGCTTTATATAAAAGTTCGTCCAGGCTTGTCCTTTGCTACAAAAAGGATTGGGCCACCTTGCTGCACCTTGTTTACTTTATTACTTGTTACCTGTTATGAATTGTTTCATCATACAACTATCTATCACCGATAATTTCAGTGCTTGCAGAGAATACCTTGCTGAAAACCGCTTGTCATTTCCTTTTGCTGCTCGTTGGTTTCGAAACTCTTACTTATCAAAAGGACTATGATAGATCCCCTATACTTGTGGGTCATCATGGTCCTCTCCTGAAACTTCCAGGGTCTTTTATGTCCATAAAACATCTCCAAAATATTCCGTGGCATTTGGAGTTCATTTGGTATTGATATTCTGAAAAACCAAAAACACACAACAAATAACAATTGGCACTGGGCACTAAGTTAATAGGTTAGTCCTAAAAAATGAGATATCATTGCTTGAAACAGTATATAAAACATCCAAGATTCATACTATAATAGCATGGAACAATAAAAAAATATAGATATGTTGGAGACGTATCATTAGGCTCGTTGGATTCGTATGAATGACCTTGATCCATTTCTGGTCTTAGATCTTGATTTGGAGCACTTTGGAAAAATGAGTTTTTCCGACCTCCGAAATGGCCAAGTCTTCCCCCTGGGTGTCTCCATATTGAACCCCTCCTTGGTTCTTTCATCCTGCTTGGTCCTAGTTGGCTCCAAAATACCTGTAGACACAACAAAACAAAGAAAACTAATAAAAACCAAATAAAATACTAAATGTGCAATGCTCACAATGAAAAGTGTAGATACCGGTAATCATGTATAATGGACAACTATTTGGTTCAATGAGACATAATGTATAAAGATAACATGCAACAAATGAGCTCTAAAAATGCATAAAATATAGAGCCATCACCATTCAGGTCCTTACAGGTCTTGCTTACTTTTACTGTTTCTTGTAGTGATGGCATTAGAAAGAACAAGATTATGTTCGTCGAGTTGGGCAAGAATTAAAGATTGAGTTTTACCAATTTGCATACATTGAAATTCAATCATGCGAGAGTGTTTATCTAAAATTTTCATGGCATCACTACAAAAAAAAGACACATCCGTGACATTTGGGGCCGAACGAAAAAAAATTCTGTCATACTTATGACACTTCTATGACGATAATTGTGATAAAACCCGGTATCATCATAGATGTATGGGCTCCTACTTATATGAAAAAAATCATGACAGAAAATGGGCTTTTCGTCCTGGGCAGGCTGGATACGCAGCTGCATGACATTCTCTGGGCCGTCCATGATGGAAAAAACCAAGGTAGAAGCGAGGGCGAGGAAAATTTCGGGGAGTTCTCGGTTACGGTGGGTGGTCGGGGGCCGAGCGATGCACATTTCTCTCATACACGTAAGCGCGTGTGTGCGAGGCGTTGGGCTCTAATTGAACCCATGCGAGGCGTCGCCTAACTGAACCGGAGCGATTGCACTGCAGGCTACGCGTTACTGAACCCGAGCGATCGAGTGATTCCTTCGCTACTGCTGCTAACTGAAGCCAATCGATGCCACCTCTGGATGAACAGTGAGCATTGCAGGGGGTTTGGATGAACAGTGAGCGTTGCTGGGGGGTGGATGAACAGTGAGAGGTGGGGGTGGATGAACAGGACCCCATGGTGTTGCCTCTGGATGAACAGGACCCCGATCGATCGAGCCAGTTGGGGCTGGATGAACAGGACCCCGGGGAGGGCTGGATGAACAGGATGACCCCGTGGAGGGCTGGATGAACAGTAGACAGTGGAGGGGTGGATGAACAGTAGCACATGGAGGGGTGGTTGAACATGAGCCTGTGGAGAGGGGTGGTTGAACAGTAGCCCGTGGACTAGTGCACGGTGGAGGCTAGATGAACAGGAGCCCGTGGAAGAACACTCACAGGTGGAGGCTGGAGGAGGTCGACGGTGGATGAACAGTAGCCCGTGGAGGCTGGAGGAGGTCGACGGTGAAGATGAACAGTATCCCGTGGAGTCCCGTTTTGCGGTACGCCACACCACTCCCAATGAACAGGACCCCCGTTTTGACCTTAGCGTTCCAACACAAGTCCGTTTCCTCCATTTTGCGGTACGCCACACCCCTCCCGATAAACAGGACCCCGTTTCGACCGTAGGAGGTCTAACACAAGTTTGTTTCCTCCATTTTGCGGTACGCCAGACCCCTCCCAATGAACAGGATCCCGTTTCGGATGTAGCCAGTCGAACACAATGCCGTTTCCTCTGTTCTGCGGTACACCAGGCCTCGTTTCCATCACCTGCCGTCCAAGCCCTCCCGATGAACACGATGATACATTCCGTTCCGACCTAGCCGGTTGGCTCCCCATGAACACGACGACGACGCTGTTTCTCCATTCCGACCCAGCCATGTATACGAGCCCTGGCCGTACGTATGCGCGAGTAGGCGTTTGAGACCCCGCCCGTATGTACGTATGTGGCCGTATTTACTTTCTTGAACCCTGGCTGTTGTACGTATGTGTACATGCTACGTGCAGGCCTTTACTACGACACATGCGCGCCTCTACTATGACACGTGCGTGCCTCTACATCGACCAGTATGTACATACACGTTCGCGACCAGAATGACAATGCTACGTACACTTCGACCAGGTGGGTCTCGACTGTCAGGCACTTCCTTGTGTGCGAAGATGTAGCTGGTGGGTCCCAACAGTCAGGGGGGCGAATCTTTTTTTGGCCCGGACGCACTTCCTTGCGTGCGAAGATATAGCTGATGGGTCCTAGCAGTCAGGGGGCAAATCATTTTTTTGCCCGTAATATGGACGCACTTCCTTGCGTGCGAAGATGTAGCTAGTAGGTCCCAGCAGTCAGGGGGGAGACATTTTTTTGGGAAATACGGTGGCCTGTCCGGTGGGTCCCTGCTGTGAGGTGGAGGTATCATTATTTTCTGCGTAATAAGGAGGCACTTCCTTGCTGCGGCTGTGGACCCAGCTGTCAGCCTCTCCACGTACAGTCCACGTCCGATGGAAGTCGTTCCTTGACCACGTTGACCACTCCGTGCCAAGAGCACTAGGGCTGTGGACGACGGCGAGGCCTAGGAAGGGGACGACGTGGAGCTGGGGAAGACGCGGCAGTGGAAGCCCGCGCGGAGAGGAGTACGAGTGTTCACTGGTTCAGCTCCGGTGTGAGGCTGCCGTCACTGCAGGGCCTGGCCAGCGGTGGGAATAGTAGGGGGCGATGAGGCCTCCACGACAGCACAGCCATCCACGGGAGGCAGGAGCATGTGGCACGACCGGCGCTGCTTTGGGTGGCTGGAGCAAGAAGACCAGAGGTTGAAGAAGCACTACAGCCGTTGAATGGACATCGTACGGTCAGTGGAGCTAGAATTGTTCATATTGACTAAGTTGACAAAGCCCTCCGTCCCTGTCAACTTAGTAGGCCCACAAGTCAGCCTCCCGCCAAGGAGGGTCCCAACTAGCAGGGGGAGTATTCATTTTTTTTGTGCGTAATAAGGAGGCACTTCCGGTGGGTCCAAGCAGATAGCGGGGGGAATGTTTTGTTCATGAAATACGGTGGCCCGTCCGGTGGGTCCCATTAGTCAGGGGGAAACATTTTTTTTGCGAAATAAGGTGGCCCGTCCGGTGGGTCCCGGCTGTCAGGTGGAAGAATAATTATTTTGCGCATAATAAGGAGGCACTTCCTTGCGGCCGCCCTGGACCCAGCTGTCAGCCTCTCCACGTATAGTACTCTTCCGATGGAAGTCGGTCGTTGACCATGTTGACCACGCTGCACCAAGAGCACACAGGCGGTGGACGACGTCGAGGCCTAGGAATGGGACGATGCGGAGCCGGGGAAGATGCAGCAGTGGAAGCCCGCGCGAAGAGGAGTACGAGGGTTCACTGGTTCGGCTGCGGTGTGAGGCTGCCATTGCCGCAGAGTAACATGGGGTGTGGGTGAGTAGAGGGATGGCCTAGCCAGCGGTGGGAGTAGTTCGGGGCGGTGAGGCCTTCGCAGCATCACGGTCGGCCACAGGAGGTAGGAGCATGTGGCACGACCGGCGTTGCTTTGGGCGGCTGGAGCAAGAAGACTAGAGGTTGAAGAAGCACTACGGTCGTTGGATGGACATCGTACGGTCACTGCAGCTAGAATCATTTATATTGACTAAGTTGACAAAGCCCTTGGTACGTGTCAACTTAGTAGGCCCACAGGTCAGCCTCCGAAATGGTCCGCCCCAGATATCAAGGGGAGGAATCATTTTTTGGGCTGCTGAAGCAAGAATATCCGAGATTGAAGAAGAAGCACGACATCATGGACATCCAACGGACACAACTGCTAGAACCGTGTGTTGTTGACAAAGCCTTGCATACGCGTCAACTTAGTTTTTTAGGGGACGCGTCAACTTAGAAGGCCCACAAGTGTGTGGCAGAGAACATATAGCCCATTTGTGATTTGTAAGAATGTACAACCCATTTTATAATTCTAATGGAATTTACTACAGCGCATTTACAGTTTGTTAAAAGTACAACCCAACTTCTAGCTAGGACAATGATTAATAATTTCAAACAACTGCTCAACACAGAATTCAAAAAAAATTCCCACATTTTGATGGCATCCGGAATATTTTTATCCGAAATTTCTAGTCAGATTAAATATAATTTCAAAATAAAGTTGTATTACGTTAAAATCCAACGAAATATTGCGCGCGCAACAAGTAATGAAATTAAAATTTTCAAATTCCAAAAATAGTATATTTTTTAAACTAATTATTGGTGCGTTTTTATAGTTACTACCCAGTTATTATAATTACATCCCATTTATTATTTCTTAAAGTCCATTTTCTTGTTAAGCCTAATGCATACCTCCTAGGAAAGTTTGCAGCCCAGCGGGGCGGAGAATAACAAGTTGACCCGAATATCGTGTACAACTATCGGCCTAGTTGCATTGCTGATGTTGAAAAAAAGGCCTGTGTAGTACAGTACAACCTAACATGGCTACTCAGCCCACATTCAGCGATGCCGGAAAGGCCCAAACAAGGCTTCTGTACAACTTTTTGAAGTAACTGAGCTCAACTGATAACTTAAGAAAAAAGTTAGATTACAGTGGAACCTAATTAAAAGATGTCACGAGCAAATAAATAATTCAATGGGTCCCACTTGTGCGTGTGTGCATGTGTGCCCGTGTGTGTGTGTGTGTGAGAGAGAGAGAGAGAGAGAGAGACCCATCGGTCGATGCTCGTAAATACATCATTCAGCCATATGCATTGTTGATGCTCAGTAAAAACATATATAGTTGACACAATCATATAGAACGTCATAGCACACTGAACTTGCATACAAAAATTTACGCAGGCGGCACAATCAGGATGGAAGCAGTGGATTGCTATGGGTAGGTCTATGTTGAAACCAATGAAGTCGTACATAACGGTTCATCGTCTTTATCAATGACGAGGAAACGCTACTAGGGAAAACCCTATACACAGAATCTTAGCAGCAGAGAATGGATGATGAGATGGAGGTCAACCCTATGGGTTTCCTCAATACAAACGCGTATGACTGTGACATAGATATGATGACTCAACCATATGACGAATTGGGCTATCAGCATGCTAATGAGGATATGGATGATATGCCCGGGCAGGAAGGTCGTTGGAAGGATTGCAAAAAGTCTCTCTTCATGAATTCCTCACATGACACGCCTAAAGATGTCGCCTCAACACAGGCTCAACTAGCCGGGGGTTGTACAGTTCTTAGCCCGGGAACCCTGGGGCAGGGGTTAAGGAAGGGTCTGGAAGGTGTGCCCAAGAAAAAGGAGAGGAAGAGATCGGGGAAGATAACTGCCTCCAAACAAGCCAGAGCACAAAGCAGCCAGACGATGCATTCTGAAGAGCGTTTACCCATGAAAGGTGTGGCCATGTTCCGTCTCACGGGCGAGCCGATGCTACCGCCGAAACCGCTGGAGGCACTATCACGGGATCTCAGGAGACTGCACGACCATGTGCTGTCGACTGAGAAAAGCCTACTAGCCTCAAAGGATCCAGGATATCCGACATACACGGCTCGTGTGCCTGAGGGGAAGTGCTATGTCGAGACACGGCCCGCAGAGGTGTTCTTCCTGCGGTTTGACCATATCTTTGAGATGTTTCTGACAAGGCGGCTCGATTTTACAATTGTCCGCCTTTTTGCGCTACATATGAGCTCCATCATGAAGAGTGAAGAAGTCTTGCAAATCTGTGTGGCGGATCCATACTACATGCACGAGTCTTTCTTGAGTCTCGGCGACTTTGAGCGTGAAACTGCTAGGGAGTACCTCCAAAACTTCATGGTACAGAATAAGGACCGGGAAATTGTCCTCGTGCCTTATCATCCAAAGTAAGTCAGTTCCGGACAACCCTTTCATACATTTCAATCATTCCTTATCTCTCTATGGGGAATAATTTTAGGTATCTTTTCCCCGCAGCAACGGGCACGCCGTGTATTTTGACCCTTCCAAAGACTACGAGAAAAAAGACTACACCCACATAATGAATATTCTAGATGATGCTCTCCAAGGCTTCAGCATTAGAGGTGGCCACATGCAGATCAGGAAACAAAGGAACAAGAAGATGGGTTTCGCGCATAAAACTAACTTCTCCTGCATCCATGTCCCAAAACCAAGCAAGAAGGATGGATTCTACATCGTCCATCTCATGATTCAGTTCAACACGGATCACCAAAAGCTTCACATGAGAAGCAGAAATGATGATCATATCCACAAGTGGCTAGAATCTCATGGAGAAGCGGATTATAAACTTAGAGATGACTTCTTTCGCATTCAAAGGGACATTGCAACGATCATCATTAAAGAAGTCGTCGATGAGAAGGGGATGTTCCACCACGGCCCTATATCGCGAGCTGACGTCCGAACTCGCATAGGCATGCAACGTCTAGACCTCACGCCGTTCAAGAAGCTAGGGTCCATCCTCGATGATATGGAAGGATGGAACTTCTAGTGATTTATGATGCCGATGATGATGATATGTGTCGGTTGAACTTGTATACTTTTTGTAGCGATGAAACTCTGTGATGTCCACGGTCCCTGCCGAACTTGCATAACGCTACTTTGTTAGTTTGCGTACGATGACTTGCGTACCTCTAGTTAATTAGTTTGCGTACTGTATGTTGCATCTAGTTGCTAACCCTTTCTTTTTCGGTGTTGCTCTAGTATATTTTGGTTGCATATATATATGATTGTACATCCTCTTCATGAAAATGCATCTCTAACAGGTACCTAGTTTCTTGATGGCGAGATGGAAGTGCTATGTCGTGTACAAAGGGAAGGTTCCGGGGGTGTACAACGAGTGGCATGAGTGTCAGGTGCAAGTGAATGGGTTCTCGGGCGCCAGCCACAAAGGCTTCAAAAGCAGACAAGAAGGAGAAGCTAGTTACTTGAGGTTCACACTAGCGCGAGAGAGGACTCGTAACCGCCACCTCATGTACTGCATAGTTCCACTCTCACTCATAGTGATAGCTCTTCTCACGTATACCTTTGTTTAGATGGATGACGTTGTAGTTGCAAGTATTCGAGACTTGCATGTATCACTATTTTCAAGATGAGGACAAGATACCACTTTGTGTTGGATGATGATTATGATGAGACTATTTGTATGTATATGCTATGATTACATTTGTGGTCTCGCAGGCATTTGTATGTGTATCATGATGACATTTGTATGTGCTAAAGATTCTTCTATAAAGCCTGTTCAAATAGAAAACAAATATGCCAAAAACAAAACAAAAAACTACTAAAATTAGCAGTAGCGAGTGGAGAAAAGTTAGCAGCAGCGCGGTAGTAGCAGTAGCGCGCACAGGAGAAGCACGCTATAGCTATTAGCAGTAGCGAGCTCCCTGTAAGAACGCTGCTGCTACACTTGTATATCTATAGCGCGGGAGCGCACGCGCTGCTGCTACGAGTTAGCTGTAGCGCCTTATTAGTAGCGCTGATCCCCGCGCTACTGATACACCTAGAACCCGCGCTGCTGCTAGACTTTTCCCTAGTAGTGAAATATCTTGAATGATGTGCAAAGAAAATAGATAGACAACACAATAAGTTCTGCTAGCACATTAAGTTGATGTACAACCCTTTCTAAAAAAAGTTCAGGTACAAAATTAGAACAGGTCACAATCAAATGTACTGGCATATCAGTGCTTCACACCCATAGCTCAGATTTAACTAGTATCTGAGAAGATTCAGTTGTTACCTCAAATTAGAGCACATCTAGGTAGCCAGCGCTACCTATTCTCCCAAAGAAGCAGTGGCCTCCGTCGCACGATGGAGTAGGCCTTGTGCCATCCATCGTTCTGAGCAACACGGGGAAAGTCTGATGTTGACTCCTGTAATGGACGTCGTCGACGGACCCTGGCACCAGCGCCGGCGGTAGGACTTCGATTGATGGATTGACCACTTCTTCGACATGCACGAACACTCGATACAGGTACATCCCTAACGTGGTCTGCGGCGGCCTTGGTGGCGACGAATAGTACAACCCCGGTTCCTGCACCGGTATCTCAACACCAATCACCTTCGGTATGGTGGATGGGTTCTTCATCCATGCCATAACCGTTAGAGAACAGCTGTCTGGAGGAATAAACATACTTACGAGCTCACCTCCAAGGTCGTTGATAAGCTCATTCATGGACTCGTTATTCCAAGCACGTCGAGGCAGGCTGTGGAAGGTAAGCTTTGTTAAAAACTGAAGCTGAGAGGGCACCGAGCCCCATCATGGGTGCCACCGATCAAAGCTCACCAGCGCGCCATCACAGAACAAACGCCGGGAAGATTCGAACACACTACTGCAGTCGAAAGTTATCGGGAACCTGACAAAGAAATCAGCCGATGGCGGACATACTTCAACGAGCAAGTCACTTATTTGGATGCCGAGCGGAATGCCAAGAGCTTTGACAAGGTCGTCCGGCGAGATGGGAGGCCGGTCGCTGTTGATGGTTACCATCAGCACTTTGCCGGCAAACTGGTCGTCAAGCGCCGCCATGCCACTGTTGAGCAACAGCACGCAGCGACCGAAGGCAGGACGGACCTCAGGATCTCCAGCTCGGAGATCAATGTTGACCGGCAACATGATAGTGCGCTTGAGTACAGGGAGTACAGGAGGGGGATTTGGGGGAACTGGAGTAGGAATCGAGATTCCAGAGGTGGGGAGGGGCGGGAGATTGGGGATGAAAAGGTAGCATGAATTTCGAACACGCGCCAATATGCTCTCGGCGCACGAGCACACGAAAACACCGGTGGCGCCCACATGTCGGCCTAAGAGTCCCTATTCTTTCTTTTTTGGAGAGCCCGGCCTTTTTTCTTTGAGGTTCTTTTGAGAGCCCGGCCTGAGAGTCATAATTGACATGTTTGGCATTGTGTTACTACTCAGCCCATATTCAACGACACCTCACTGGCCCAAACAGGTGTACATCATCGAAAAGACACTGAGCTCAAATTATATAACTTGAAAAAAGGAGATATACTCTGAACACTAGAGAATGGTGATGCCCTCATTTAGCTCACCAGTAGTTCGATACAATAAACCATTCGAAACAATGATATATACAACATTCAAACACTGACTAGTGACTACTACTGACATAAACAGCAAGAAATGATAGTTCATAAGAAGTCTTGCTACACCACCAAAACGCACCCATCTCCAGCACTCAGACTCTCATGATCTAGACGAGAATGACATTCTAAATAGAGGCAACTATTACATAGTAAGAGTGACATAGACAAGGATGACCAAATGACAAGGAATATGAATAACAAAAGAAAGAACTACTGTCGGTGTCAAAACCGGTGGATCTCGGGTAGGGGGTCCCGAACTGTGCGTCTAGGCGGATGGTAACAGGAGACAAGGGACACGATGTTTTACCCAGGTTTGGGCCCTCTTGATGGAGGTAAAACCCTACGTCCTGCTTGATTAATATTGATGATATGGGTAGTACAAGAGTGGATCTACCACGAGATCAAGGAGGCTAAACCCTAAAGCTAGCCTATGGTATGATTGTTGTGATGTATGTTGTGTCCTACGGACTAAAGCCCTCCGGTTTATATAGACATCGGAGGAGGCTAGGGTTACACAGAGTCGGTTACAATGGTAGGAGATCTACATATCCGTATTGCCAAGCTTGCCTTCCACGCCAAGGAAAGTCCCATCCGGACACGGGACGGAGTCTTCAATCTTGTATCTTCGTAGTCTTGGAGTCCGGCGGACGATGATAGTCCGGCTGTCCGGACACCCCCTAGTCCAGGACTCCCTCAGTAGCCCCTGAACCAGGCTTCAATGACGATAAGTCCGGCGCGCATAATGTTCGGCATTGCAAGGCGGGTTCCTCCTTGAATAATCCAGAGAAGATCATGAACACCAGGATAGTGTCCGGCTCTGCAAACTAAATTCCACATTCCACCGTAGAGAGAATAAAATGTACACAAGTCCAATCTGCTGACGTATTACGCGGCATGACATCACACCGCTACCAAGCCTTTACTTGAATCGTTTTTTATTATACCACCTCAGCATGTTTAGCGAAGCGGTTTCCTTGGCACGTCCTGTCGAAGCAGAGATTGTGTTCCCCTTATTCCGGGATTCTCATCAATACGGACGTGGGTAACCCAACCACGCCATTGATGGTGGCGCTTGGGAGATAAGCGAGTTTTACCAGGCTGGTGGGGGGGCGCATAGTCTTCGCCCGCCTATATATAAGGGATAAGGATTCACCTTTTCACCCATGCCTTCTTCCTCCTTTGCTTATCCACCTCCGCGCACTCAAGCTCCAATGCCCAAGCTCGCGCATCTCGTCTCAACCTTCCCCGACCATGTCCGGAGGGGGAGGCAAATGGTTGGCTTCCACCGTCAAGGAGGAGCACATCACCAAGCTGCGCAACGCCGGATACCTTTCCGGCGATATCGCGCACCGGCTGCTCGACGAGGGGCAGCTCATCCCTACCCCCAGGCCCCAAGAGAGGGTCGTTTTCCTTCCCCACTTCCTCCACGGACTGGGCTTTCCACTTCACCCCTTTGTCCGGGGGCTCATGTTCTACTACGGCCTGGATTTCCACGATCTGGCGCCGAACTTCATCCTCAACATCTCGGCGTTCATCGTCGTGTGTGAGGCCCTCCTCTGCATCCGGCCCCACTTCGGCTTGTGGCTCAAGACCTTCAACGTCAAGCCGAAGGTAGTGAAGGGCACGCAGGCGGAGTGCGGAGGCGCCATGTTGGGCAAGATGCCCAACGTCCTCTGGTTCGAAGGGGCCTTCGTGGACTCCGTCAAGGGGTGGCAATCGGGGTGGTTCTATATCACCGAGCCGCGCGACCCTACGTGGGCGGCGGCCCCCGAGTTTAGATCTGGTATCCCTACGCAGCTCACCTCCTGGAAAGAGAAGGGCTTGCTGTGGGGTAATCCGAAGGAGCTGACGGGACTCCGAGCCTGTATCCAGAAGCTGGTGAACAAGAAGCTCAGGCTCGTCGACGTGGTCCAAGTCATGCTCGTCCGCCGGATCCTCCCATGCCAAGAACGGGCATTCAATCTGTGGGAGTTCGATCCGGAACAGCACCAGGCGCTAAGCGGGCTCTTCGACACGACGTACGAAGGCGCCTGGAGGGTGCTGTTTAAGGGCGCCGAAGCCCCCGCATCCGCGACGGAAGATCGCGGATTTCGCTCGCAGCATCCAGCTGACGAGGTAAGTGATTCAACCCCTTTACGGGACACTTGTTGTAAATAGATTGATTCTAAGAGGGTTTCAATCTCCCTTTTCCTTTGACAGGAATGGATGAAGAAGGCCGAGCAGCTCATCTGCCCGGCTCCCATGCCAGAAGACCCAGTGGACGCCCGTCTAGCGGGGCTGCTGGTTCCGGCACCGCACGTGGTGCCGGAGAAGAAGGCCAAGAAGGTGGCCACGGGGACTCGAAAGAGTTCCCGTAATCAGGCGTCCGACGACGAGGCGGACTCCTCCCCCGAAGATGAGGAGGAGGAAGAAGACTCTCTCCCGGAGGAGGGAGAGAGGAAGAGGAAGGCTTCCCCAACAGGGGAGGCCGAAGGGTCCAAGAGGGGGAGAACTATTCCCCCAGACAGCTCCGCCAACACCGACGTTGGCGAGGAGGAGTGGCCTTCAAGGGCCAGGCCTCCGGCGAGATCGTAAGTATCCGGATCCCTGATATGCAATTTCTTTCGTGTCACATAGTGTCCTACTAATGCCGCATACTGTCCGCAGTCCGGTCGATGATGATCTCCCTGCTTCATCGAGCGGGTCGTTGGCCCCGTCGGATGTGGATTCACTTCCGACTGCCTCTACCCCCCGCGCCGATGAGGACGCCGAGGTGGGATCCCAGAAAGGGACCCATCAGGAGGAGGCTCCGGAGGCGCCGCAAGGCAGCCTCCCGGACTTTGCGCCGGACTCTACGTCGGAACCTGTAGTGGTTCCAGAGTCCGGCAGGCGGCCCCTTCGAAAGAAGGGCAAGACCGTGACGCCGGCGGCCTCCGTCCAACCGGAGGCGCCGGACAACTTGCTGGAGGCGCTCAAAGGCGCTTCCATCGAGGAAGAACACCGCACTGTTATGAGTGCGGTGATTCAGAAGGTCCAGCTCGCCAAGAGCGGGCTGACCGAAGCCTGCAGTAGCCTTTTAACAGGCTTTGAGGTAAGAAGTTAAAATTGTGTAATGTAATACCGCATAGACAGTAGCCCCTGATGCTCGGTTCGGTGTTCGGAAAGAAAAGCCGGACTGAGGATCTAAAAAGATATTCGCAGGTTGCTAATAAATTATGTCAATATGGGTTTGCAGGCTGTGCTGCTGACCTCTGCCGCACTGACTGCGGAGGTTGGTACATTAAAGCAAGATCTCGAGCGGTCCGAGCGAGAGCTCGGCCATGCCAAGAGGCAGCTCGAGGACAAAGAAGGTGAGTAGCACCACTTTGAATTGTTACCTTACAGAAAAGGATTTTGGTCGCAATAAAATTAACAAGGATAATATGGGTATTGCAGGGGCCACAAACGAGGTGGCAGCCCTGAAGGAGGCTGTGTCCGCGGCCGAACGCAGTGCGGCCGCGGAACGGGCAGAGCGAGAAAAGCAGGAGGCACAGGTGGCGGAAGTGCGGCAAGAGCTCCAGGCTCTCATGGAGAAGCATGAGAGCTTGGAGCGCGACTCCAAGACTCGAGAGTCCGAGCTTGCCTCGGCTCTCGAAAGTGCCAAGTCCGCCAAGGCCGAGGCCCGTAAGGCCCTTCAGGAGGTTGAAGATGTAAAGAAGATAGCGGCGGGTAAGGCATTTTTCATGCAAAGCAAGCATGTTAATGTAAACTACCTGACACTTACCCGCATTCGGAGCTCTCCAGGGGCGTTTGCAGATCTGCCGCGTAGTGTGTCCGATGCCGCCGCATTCTACCGTGGCGAGGAGGGGAGCTCAACGGAGAAGGTCTTCTGGTCTCAGTACGCTGAGGCCGGCCATCCGGTGCCCCCAAGCGACCAGCTGAAGCAGCTGGTCGAACTCCACAAGGTAGCTGAGGAGGCCATGAAGGGCCTTATAGTCCGGCTGTGGCCTGGACAGGCCATGCCTGGGAGCTACTTCGGCCTCGTGCGGCGGCTGGTGGATGCGTGCCCCTGGGTGGAGGTCATCAAGCGCTCCGCCTGTATTGAAGGTGCTCGTCGGGCCCTTGCCCGCACAAAGGTGCACTGGGGCAGGCTGGATGCGGAGAAGCTTCTTACTGACCCGCCGCCACCGGGCAAGGAGTATCGTACGCCCGAAATGTATTATAAAACTGTCCTGAAGGGAGCCCGCGATATTGCGGATGAATGCCCTAGAGATGTAATTTTTGAGTAAACTCGCTATGTATTATCCTGTGCGCTGAAAACTTTGTTCATGTGCGCTTTGAGCAACTCTTTTTTAATTTAAAATATTACCTTCTGTGCGGCCGTTTATAAAATCTGAGAGATGGCAAGTCGTTGGCTTCAGCCCCCAAGCCGCAAGTGCTGGGGTGTTCGGGATAACTTGAGCACTCTTGTTCCCATTTTTGGGTCCATCTAGGGAGGCGCTCAACACAACGAACAAGGCAACCGGACTTATAGTGCTTGAACACTCTCACTTAGCCATAGAATTCTATAATTTTAAATTTCGGCGAAGCCCCTAGTATTCGGAAGACCGAATTCGGGGCGCTATCCACGCCTTCGTCGGACATTATCCGGAACTTCGCTCGAAGCGGCGTGAGTCTTTAAGGACCCGAAAAGACCTCTCGAACAGCGACCAGTCTCTCGCCTTATCATGCCGGTCAGTTTTAGCTTTCTCCACTGAGGCGCTCGCCCGGCTCAACCGGGGCGCAATCGCAGTGGTTCTCCCAGTGCCACCTTAGCCGACGGAACGGAACGTAAGGCACCAAAACGTGGGAGCCGGGCAAACCCAACTATTGACCCAAGACATGATTCGGAGCCGATTCATATAATGCTATAAGTTCGGGGTGCCGCACTTGTGAAAGTGTTCGAACTTATCATACCATAATGTGGGGAACATAAGCCCCTGGTGTATTAGGCCGTATCAAAATATACGGGTGCAAGATGTCATGTAATGAACATATATATGTAATAACAGGCAAAAAAAGTGCTGCATCATTTATTAAAGGAAGTCTGCTATGAGTGCGGACTGATACAGATAGTGCGGTAAGCAAGGGTTTTGGACTAATTAAACATGTCCCCCTCCAGGGATGGGCTGCAGACTTGGTGTATATAATCAAATTTAATGCTCGTAATTGAGACCACCTGAGTGTTCGTCGCCGCATTCTTTACTCCCCGGCTGTTGCATCATGAGTTCGGCAGGTTCACCGCCGGACAGGGCCTCTGGCTAACGGAGTCCTGTGTACATAAAGAAGGAAAATAATAATAAGAAAGAGTGGCACACTTGCGAGCCCCTGGTGTGGTCGAGCCGCACTCTGGGTCCATTGTGGTCGTGCCCCTTCCCCTACGCCCATGGTATCTCCAAAGCGTAATGATGTACGCGGAGGGTTGTTCTTGCAATCATGCGAGGGCGGGGGTTAGGGCCGCATTGCTACGCGTGCTCGGATCGTGCCAGGTGGTCTTGGTTGGTGTTGCTTCAGGCACGTTTGGCTGTATCCGGCCGTTTAACGGCCGGGCTCGAAAATTGCCTTAAAAGGTTGCTCTGTACTTCTGCCGCGAGAGCCGCTGTATGTTCCTCCGTTCGGAGGGAGCGTTCCGTATTTCCGTTGACCGTGATGACTCCACGAGGGCCTGGCATCTTGAGCTTGAGGTATGCATAATGCGGCACCGCGTTGAACTTTGCAAACGCGGTTCGTCCGAGCAGAGCGTGATAGCCGCTGCGAAATGGGACTATGTCGAAGATTAACTCCTCGCTCCGGAAATTATCCGGGGATCCGAAGACCACTTCCAGTGTGACTGAGCCTGTACAATTGGCCTCCACACCTGGTATGACGCCTTTAAAGGTTGTCTTTGTAGGTTTAATCCTTGAGGGGTCTATGCCCATCTTGCGCATTGTA
Source organism: Triticum aestivum (assembly GCF_018294505.1). Taxonomy (NCBI): domain Eukaryota; kingdom Viridiplantae; phylum Streptophyta; class Magnoliopsida; order Poales; family Poaceae; genus Triticum; species Triticum aestivum. The sequence continues at coordinate 229,995,896 of NC_057810.1, forward strand.
TCCTGATAAAGCAGGTTCAGGCTACTGCCACCGTCCATCAGGACTTTCGTGAGGTGAAATCCATCGACGATTGGGTCTAAAACCAATGTGGTGAATCCGCCATGGCGGATGCTGGTCGGATGGTCTCTTCGATCGAAAGTGATCGGACAAGAGGACCATGGATTGAACTTCGGGGCGACTGGCTCCATCGCATATACGTCCCTTAGTGCACGCTTCCGCTCCCTCCTGGGTATATGGGTTGCGTAGATCATGTTCACCGTCCGCACTTGTGGGGGGAAACCCTTCTGTCCTATATTGTTCGGCGGTCGGGTCTCTTCCTCATCGTCGCCGTTTAGCCCCTTGTCGTTGTTTTCGGCAATTAACTTGCCTGCCTGCTTGAACACCCAGCAATCTCTGTTGGTGTGATTAGCTGGCTTTTCAGGGGTGCCATGTATCTGGCATAAGCGGTCGAGTATTCGGTCCAAATTGGACGGACCCGGAGTGGTTCTTTTGAATGGCTTCTTCCGCTGACCGGGTTTAGAGCCTCGGAATCCGGCGTTGACTGCCGTATCCTCCTTGTCGTCGCCGTTAATGCGGCGTTTATTTTTGCTTCGACGCGACCTGCCATTGTGGTCCTTAGTATCCGGACTGCCAGAATTTTTACTGAGGTTGTTGCTGCGAGCTAGCCAGCTATCCTCTCCCGCGCAAAAGCGGGTCATTAATGATGTGAGGGCTGCCATGGATTTCGGCTTTTCCTGTCCCAGGTGCCGGGCTAGCCACTCGTCGCGGATGTTATGTTTGAAGGCTGCGAGGGCCTCTGCATCCGGACAGTCGACGATTTGGTTTTTCTTTGTCAAGAACCGTGTCCAGAATTGTCTGGCCGATTCGTCTGGCTGCTGAATTATGTGGCTTAGGTCATCGGCGTCTGGTGGCCGCACATACGTGCCCTGGAAGTTGTCGAGGAATGCGGCTTCCAGGTCTTCCCAACACCCAATTGACTCTGCGGGCAAGCTGTTAAGCCAATGCCGAGCTGGTCCTTTAAGCTTGAGTGGGAGATACTTGATGGCATGGAGATCGTCGCCGCGGGCCATATGGATGTGAAGGAGATAATCTTCGATCCAAACCGCGGGGTCTGTTGTTCCATCGTAGGATTCGATGTTTACGGGTTTAAACCCTTCAGGGATTTGATGATCCATTACTTCGTCAGTGAAGCATAGCGGGTGTGCGGCGCCTCTATATTGAGCAATATCACGACGTAGCTCGAGAGAGCGTTGTCTGCTGTGTTCGGCCCGGCCGGGGTTATTGTATCCGGCGCGACGGTATTCGTCGTGGGTCGTGGGGCGCCCACGTGATCCGTAGATGGATCTGGATTGCCTTGCTTTGTCCTCCAATACATCTCGCAAGTCCGGCGCGTTCCCTCTTGGCTTCGTACTTTTGGAGCGATGCCGGGGTACGGTCTTGGTGGAGGGCCTGGATGCCTCTCTGTCGCGACCACGGGGTGGTCGGTCGGCCGTATCGTGCGCTGGTGATGAAGGTATGTATGCTTCTTCCTCTAATCGGGGGAGCAACTTGCGTCTTGGGTAGCTTTTGGAGGGGCGTTCGAGTTTATACTCTTCGGCCGCGAGGACCTCGGTCCATCGATCGGCCAGCAGGTCCTGATCAGCTTGAAGCTGCTGCTGCTTTTTCTTTAGGCTATTTGCCGTGGCGATAAGCCTGCGTTTAAAACGCTCTTGTTCGACGGGATCCTCAGGCACGACGAATTCGTCGTCGTTGAGGCTTGCCTCATCTTCGGAGGGAGGTATATAGTTATATCCTCGACCTCTTCGTCTGCCGCCCTCTCGTGAGGGCTTGCTTCTGCATCCTCCTGCGCTGAGTCTTGCTGGAGGGGATTGTCTTCGGCACTCTCTGGGGTATTATTATCTCCTGTGCCGGAATCTCCATTCTTGCTGTGGCGGGATTTAGAGCGGCGCCGCTGACGCTGGCGCTTGGGCTGTTTCTTTAAGGAATCTGCCTCCGCTGCTTCTTCGCCGTCCACGTCTTTTGGCGCGTCCACCATGTATATGTCGTATGACGAGGTGGTCTTCCAGTGCCCTGTAGGCGCTGGTTCCTGTTCGTCTCCGGCATCATCGTCCATAGTGTCGATGTCTTCGGAGTCGTAGTCTAGCATGTTGGTTATATCGTCGACAGTGGCTACAAAGTGGGTGGTGGGTGGGCTCTGAATTTCTTCGTCGTCCGTATCCCAACCATCCTGGCCATAATCCGGCCAGGACTCTCCGGATAGCGATAGATACTTTAGCGAATTTAGGATGTCGCCAAAGGGTGAGTGTTGGAAGATGTCAGCGGCGGTGAATTCCATAACCGGCGTCCAATCAGATTCGATTGGTAGGGGCGTGGGAGGTCCGGAGTCCGGCAAGGAGTCTGGCACCTCGGAATCACGAGTTTCGCGAGGGACAAGGTTAGTGTTCGGCTCCATCACCATGGAAGTTGAAGCCCCCGAGGTGGTGTCCATCCACCGGTCCTGGATCTGGGCGATCGGCTCCGGACTAAGGGCCGAAGCGGATTCGTGTGCGTCCACCAAGGCACTGTTCGGCGGCAGAGCTAGATCATGCCCATCGCAACAGTGCGGCGCGCTTGGCTTTGGCTCGAGCCCGTCGAAGATCAAGTCCCCGCGGATGTCGGCCGTGAAGTTTAGGCTTCCGAATCTGACCTGATGGCCAGGGGCATAGCTTTCGATCTGCTCCAGATGGCCAAGTGAATTAGCCCGCAGTGCGAAGCCGCCGAATACGAAGATCTGTCCGGGGAGAAAAGTCTCACCCTGGACAGCGTTGTTGATTGAAGATGCCATCGAGCCTATCGGTGACGACACAGAGGAACTCTCAATGAAAGCACCAATGTCGGTGTCAAAACCGGCGGATCTCGGGTAGGGGGTCCCGAACTGTGCATCTAGGCGGATGGTAACAGGAGACAAGGGACACGATGTTTTACCCAGGTTCGGGCCCTCTTGATGGAGGTAAAACCCTACGTCCTGCTTGATTAATATTGATGATATGGGTAGTACAAGAGTGGATCTACCACGAGATCAAGGAGGCTAAACCCTAAAGCTAGCCTATGGTATGATTGTTGTGATGTATGTTGTGTCCTACGGACTAAAGCCCTCCGGTTTATATAGACACCAGAGGAGGCTAGGGTTACACAGAGTCGGTTACAATGGTAGGAGATCTACATATCCGTATTGCCAAGCTTGCCTTCCATGCCAAGGAAAGTCCCATCCGGACACGGGACAGAGTCTTCAATCTTGTATCTTCGTAGTCTTGGAGTCCGGCGGACGATGATAGTCCGGCTGTCCGGACACCCCCTAGTCCAGGACTCCCTCACTCTCCCTCTCCCCTTGCTGGATCAAGGCATGGGAGACGTCATCGGGCTGCACGTGTGTTGAACGCGGAGGCGCCGTTGTTGGGCGCTTAGATCGGAATCAACCGTGATCTGAATCGCTACGAGGACGACTCCTTCATCCACGTTCTTGTAACGCTTCCGCATCGCGATCTTCAAGGGTATGAAGATGCACACACCTTCCCCTCGTTGCTAGGTTACTCCATAGATTGATTTTGGTGTTGCGTAGAAAATTTTGAATTTCTACTACGTTCCCCAACATTGCCCCGCCTTGGGCAAGCTCGGCTTCCTCTCGGGCGCCTGCACGCCCCAGAGCAGGCTACCCGTTTCGCCCACTAAGGCCTTTTGGGCCGCTGACCAGAAGGGCCCACGCCCTGTAAAAAAGGGTTTAAAAATTATATTAATAAAATTAATTAATTAATTTATTAATTAATTAGTTAACTTAATTAACTCCGTTTAACTACCCTAATTAACTAGGTTAACTAATTAGATATGTTTATTTAAGTTGGGTCAATGACAGGTGGACCCTAGTCAAACTTTTTTACCGGTCAACAGTTGACTGTTGACTGCTGACTCAGCGGTCAAGATGGCCCTGTGCCGGCCTCTGTACTGCTCTGCTATGTACACTTTATGTGTGCACATAGCAATTCAGTCTTTTTTTTTGTTTTAATATTAAATCCAATAATTTCAGAATAATGTTTAAATCTTTGAAAATTCATATTAAATAAACCGTAGCTGGGATGAAAAAGTTTTATACATGAAAGTTGCTCAGAATTTCGAGACGAATGTGGACACGCGACCCGTTCGTCTACTGCACATACCTAGCATAGCAAACGTTGAACTTTTCCCCTCCGGTTCATCTGTCTGACAGACGTCCGGAACCGGGAAAACTTTCCCGGATGTTATCCCACTTCACCGGTATCGTGTAGCACCGTGTTAGAACACCTCTAGCATCGCTTATTGTCATGTTATGCATATGTTTGCGTGTATTTACTATTTCTTCCCCCTCTACTTCTCCGGTAGACCTCGAGACCGCTGATGATGCCACTATGATCGACTACGTCACCGATGGCCCTCCTTGTCTGAGCAACCAGGCAAGCCCCCCCTTTGATCATCCCGATATCGCCCATTCTATACTGTCATGCTTGCATTAGATTTTGGTACTATTATTGTTTGCTCCTATTCTGATGCATAGCCTGCTTTTGCACCTTCTTATTCTAAACTACTTAGTATAGGTTGACTAGTGATCCATCAGTGACCCCCACTTGTCCTTGTTGCCCCTGCTTCATCATCGACGACTCGATCGACGTGATCGAAGACTAGAGCCCGACACCTCACATCACATCACGCCCTTTAGTTGCTCGACTCTGCAGAGCTACTATCGAGTGCCGAGGGTGATCCCTCATAACGCACTCCTGATGATAATTCTGTAGTGTAGCTATTCGGTCGTGGTCATCGAGGGTGATTTCCTCTTTCACCATTCCTGACACGGCTCTGTCGTTCAACACCTCAAGTGTCGGGCAGGCCCGGAGAGCACCCACAAGATGGTTATGTGGCACAGCAGGGCATTCTAGGCCCTTGTCGTAAGTCCACGAGACGGGGCGACGAGGTCACTTTCGATCGTGAGTCTCTGCTCGTCTCCGCAAGCTAATAATACACTATGGTTTGGGTATTTGTTCTGAGTTGGCCTCTGGCCTTTACGCACTAACCACCATGCGAGAATAGATATGGGCGTCGATGTCGCAGTATCAGCCGAAGCTTTGTCAGACATCCAGTTCAGCATTGTGGCACGGTCGGATCGTGCTGGCCACCCAAGGCGGTGCTGGTATCCACCCTGCACACAACAACCCGGAGTTTTGTGGGCGATGGGCCCAAGACCCCGGAGTGCTTAGGATGTAGACCGGCGGGGACCTCTCTGCTGAGCCTAGGTAGGGCTGCGATGTGTTGATATTCCGAGGGCGGGCATTGACCCCATAAAGGTGTGTCCGGCCAGAGTGATCGAGCTTGTTGGGTAACGTCGTGCACCCCTGCAGGGAAGTTATATATTTGAATACCGTGTCCACGGTAATGGATGTTCAGACTTATATCCTCATCTTATACAACTACAAATGGATACTTGAGATATGTGGCTCCGGGATTGCTTTCTCGCATGGAGTCGAGGAAGGATCTATGGGCATTAATGTTACAACATGCTTGTTAATTATAAACTGTTATTCTTTACTCTTCTACATGCTGCAAGATGCTCGGAGCTGCTCGAAGATGCTAGTCTTCGATAGGCTAGGCCTTCCCCCTCTATTCTGGCATTCTGCAGTTCAGTCCACAGATACAACCCTTCCATTTGATACCAATGCATACTTAGTATAGATCTGATGCTTGCGAGTACTTTGGATGAGTACTCATGGTTTGTTTGCTACCCCTTTTCCCCCTTCTTTCTTCTTTCCAGTTGTTGCAACCAGATGGTGGATCCCTAGAGCCAGATGCCACCGCCGATGGATGCTGCTACGTGGAGGCCGATGACGACCAGGAGTAGTTAGGAGGTCCCAGGCAAGAGGCCTTGGCTCTTCGTTCGTTGATATTTTTGTGCTAGCCTTCTTGAGGCATCTTTGTTTTAACTTATGTCTGTACTCAGATATTGTTGCTTCCGCCGACTCTTGTGTATTGAGCTATGTATTCGAGCCCTCGAGGCCCCTGGCTTGCAATATAAAGCTTGTATTATTTTGATTTGTGTCTAGAGTTGTGTTGTGATATCTTCCCGTGAGTCCCTGATCTTCATCATACACATTTGCGTGTATGATTAGTGTACGATTGAATTGGGGGCGTCATAAGTTGGTATCAAAGTCGACTGCCTGTAGGATCCCCCTTTCCAACTCCTTGGCCGAAGTTGAGTCTAGCATTTGAAAAACGGTTTTACTAACATGGCTGTGTGGCTTACGGGCCAACATCGACATTGGGTGGTATTAGGATATTTTACTCCTTGACTATACTCTGGGACTCTGATCTCTCTTCTATTCGGGTTAAATGGTTTTGTTAACTCTAACTCTAGGTTCTCGTAAATACTTTCTCCCAGAGAGCCCCTCACTCCAGATGATTAATTGGTGCACCAGAAGTTTCTGAAGATACTCTCCGAAGTTTTCTGGAGACCCTTGTGCCCTTTGTCATTGCAATCCCTAACACTGATAAATCCTTATGCGTAACTACCTACGTTGTCGTTCATACCTTCATCCCCAGTTGCTCTTGTTATTACAAGATGTCCTGAAATACTCTTCGATGTTCCGAGGATCCTTTATGCTTTCTGCCCTGCAGTCCTTGCCGCATGAATACCCCTTCGGATAATTACTTGCTCTTATTGAGTATCCATTCACCCCAGTTATTCTTATGCTTCATAAGATACTTGGTAGTACAATCCGAACTTTCGATAACCACTATCGCCTATTGCTCTAGAAGGTCTTACCTGCTTACACTCTGGTTAATTCCATGTGCCTAGCAATATCCATTGACGTCCTTTGTCATTATCACCTCGAGTCTTTCGATTTGTTATGTCTGTGTTGCAATCATCAATTTATCCTTATAGATTATCTTTTCGGCTCAGACATCTTCCCGAACATGAGCTGGTTCTCGGCCAATCAGATTGACATCGATTGTGCCCTAAGTCTATTCAACTTAACCATCCTTGGTCAGAGCGTTTGCTTCTGATCCCTTGATTTTGAAAATCGTAATTCCTTTGCATTTGAACTCTGAATTAGTCAGTTGCTTCTATAATCTGATATCCTTGCATTCTTTCTACCTTTGGTAGAGTACTGATGCTCACATCGGATCCCTTGTGAACCACTAGATCCTTTGTGGGGTTCTATCCGACAGAATCCTTCATATATAGTAACCTTGTGAGCTTTTCCTCGGATACATAATGCCTTTGGTAAATTGTATCTTCTGCTTCCTGAACCATGCTCTACTCTCGGGATTGAGTTATTTACTTGTGAAGTTTGTGGTATATGTTCCTCAGATGCTCCGATGGGTTGAATCTTTGTCTTACCTAAATCCGTGTGAACCCGAAGATTATGCGAGTTATATCTACTGGTGTTTCTTCGGATAAATTTTCAAATTCTACATCTTCTTCGAATGCGAGAGGTGAATGAAAAGTTGTGCATTAGAGAAGTGGGAGTCGACCTTGAACCTTTGTGTTCATGCCCACAGACCCAATGTGGAACTTATTATGGAAGCTTCTTGTTATAATAATAATCCCCTTGTGATAAGTCCATCTTGTATCTATGTTTGGTCCTTTGCAATCGTGGTTCCGACCATATTGTTCTTGTTTAATCCATTTATCGGACAAGTTAAAGTACTTGTCTTCTTCAGATCGTTTCACCTGTTCAACCTCTACATTGATATACCTTTGAGTGTTACCCTCCGGTATCTCGAGAATATCATGGAACTACATAACTTGTTATGAGTTCTTGATCAACTATTATTTCTCGCTGCTTCCAATTTTCCACGGGTTCTGAGTATTTAGACACTCGAGAACACCGATAACTGATTCGAGTCTACACTTTCCCCTTCCATTGTTTTGTTTAACCTTTCTTATAAACTAACATATCTGAGCAGTGATAACTCGCTGCTTATGTAAACACCTCGATGTACAAACTCTGTCAGTAAGACCTTGTTACAATTGTTGATGACATTCCGGTAACCACCTATGGATGAGAAGTTTGCCTATTGGTCCGCCTTGCTTCAACGAGCAGGAAAATGGTTCTCTTCATCCCTCGCCCTTGGTACCAACGTTGTTGCCAACATAACTGACAAGCTATCCTCTGAACTGCCTTGCTATCATGACCATGCAAAATGTTAGCACCCTTCCTACTTTTAACCCACATGGTGGGCCCATAACCCACAGTTCCATGGGATCGAAACCTGACTCTCATATACATTCCTGTTTTCCAAAATTGTTCCTCGCATTTGGCTTCGTATGTAAATCACGAGCCACATTTCTAGTGATCTATTCTGGTATCAGGCGCAATACTTATTCCCATTGCTTTGAACCCCTTCCACTCTCTGTTTCAGGCAACGAATGCTTGCCTACCCGGTTGAACCTTCTTATTGCACCTTCTTATCTTGCTCTCGATGACTTTCTTAAATTTCAACTCGAGAGAGGCCTCTATGCCATGTTTAGTGAGATAGCCCTCAGGTACCTATCTTGTGATGAGCTTCGTCCTTTTCGAGTCTTTCCCCCTTACTTCACCACTAAAATCTCGGGACGAGATTTCTTGTAGTGGAGGAGAATTGTGATGCCCGTATAATTAAGCTATAGTAATCTCCTGCTAATGATGCCAGGTCATCACTCTTACTGTTGCTAATCCTCATTTGATCGAAAGCATAATTCAAATTAAAGTCCAAATTCAAATTTTTCAAACCTGCAAAATAAAATGTTCATCTTTTGGCAAGTATTCCATAACTAATTATGGTGGTGAACCAACATTTTTGCAAAGTGTTTAAATGCCTTAATCTAGTCAACACAGTGGCCTAGATAATTATTTAATTTCTTGTTAAATTGTAAAAAATACTAAACTATTTTATTTTTAACCTCCAACTATCTGTGGCAGTGGCATAGGTAACTAGTGTTGATTTAGGGGCTAGTGAGGTATTTTGTAAAACTAAAAATAAAAGGAAACTAATTAGAAAATAGAAAAGCAAAATGAAAATAAATGAAAAGGCCTCCCCTGACCCCCAGGCCTCGGCCCATCTCACCGAGCCAGCCCACCTACCCTCACCGGTAGCCTTCTCCTCATGTTCCCCTGGCGCGGTAGCTACAGGGGCGGGTCGCCCCCGACCACCTCGCCGGCGTCGCCGCGGGTAGGATAAGGCCGCCACCCGCGCCTCCTCGGGCTCCTCCCCTACCACTCCACTCACCCCACTTCCCCTCCCCTAGATCTCGTGTCCCCTCACTCTCTCCCACGGCGGATCCCCTCCGCCCCGACGCCGCACTGAAAGCACAAGTGCTCCCTAGGTGGTTTTGGTAATTAATGTCAACATATCTCTTGTTGGACTAACACTTTTATCTAGTATGTTTCAGATAAGTTCAACAATGGAGTGGCATGGACTAAAGGATGTGGGAACTCCTTCAAGATGCTAAGGACAAAGGATTGGCTCAAGCTTCAAGCTCAAGACTCTTCATTTTATATTTTAGTGGTCCAAGATCACATTGAGTCTGTAGGAAAAGCCAATACTATCAAGGAGGGATGAGGTGTTGCTTAATGAGCCTCTTTCTTCGTGTGCTTTGTGATATACTCCAAAACCCTCAGCTACTTTCCCACTTCCACAAATGACCTAAACCCAAAGCCAAAATCGGTCACACCGATTCTTCCTATCCGGCGCCACCGATTCTGAAAGTCATAGCCACTGCCACAAACCCCAAGCAAATCGGTCTTACCGATAGGGATCTCGGTCTCACCGAGATGGGACTGTAATCTCTCTGTGTATATCCATTATCAAATCGGTCTCACCGAGTTTGAGAAATCGGTACTACCGAGATTACAATGTAAACTCTCTGGATGACTTATTACCAAAATCAGTCCCACCGAGTTTGCCTGACCAACTCTCTGGAAAGGTTATTACCAAATCGGTCTCACCGAGTTTGTGTAATCGGTCCTACCGAGATTACGTTATGCCCTAACCCTAAACATATCTGTCTCACCGAGTTGCATTTCGGTCCCACCGAAAAACCTAACGGTCACATTATTTGGTAAATCGGTCTGACCGAGTTTAACGATTCGGTCCCACCGAGTTTGGTAGATTGTGTGTAACGGTTAGATTTTGTGTGGAGGCTATATATACCCCTCCACCTCCTCTTCATTCATGGAGAGAGCCATTGGACTGAACCTACACTTCCAGCATACATTTTCTGAGAGAGAACTACCTACTCATGTGTTGAGGCCAAGATATTCCATTCCTACCATATGAATCTTGATCTCTAGCCTTCCCAAGTTGCTTTCCACTCAAATCTTCTTTCCACCAGATCCAAAACCTATGAGAGAGAGTTGAGTGTTGGGGAGACTATCATTTGAAGCACAAGAGCAAGGAGTTCATCATCAACGCACCATTTGTTACTTCTTGGAGAGTGGTGTCTCCTAGATTGGCTAGGTGTCACTTGGGAGCCTCCGACAAGATTGTGGAGTTGAACCAAGGAGTTTGTAAGGGCAAGGAGATCGCCTACTTCGTGAAGATCTACCGCTAGTGAGGCAAGTCCTTCGTGGGCGACGACCATGGTGGGATAGACAAGGTTGCTTCTTCGTGGACCCTTCGTGGGTGGAGCCCTCCGTGGACTCGCGTAGCTGTTACCCTTCGTGGGTTGATGTCTCCATCAACGTGGATGTACGATATCACCACCTATTGGAACCACGCCAAAACATCCGTGTCTCCAATTGCGTTTGAATCCTCCAAACCCTTCCCTTTTACTTTCTTGCAAGTTGCATGCTTTATTTTCCGCTGCTCATATACTCTTTGCATGCTTGCTTGATGTGTATTGTGAATGTTAAACTTGTGCCTAATCTCCACTTAAACTTAAAGAATCTTAAAAACTACAACTTCGGTACTTAGTGTCTAATCACCCCCCCTCTAGACACCTCTTCTCAAGGTCCTACAAGTGGTATCAGAGCATTGGTCTCCATTTCTTTGGTTTAATCACCATTGGAGGAAGATGGATGAGTCTACTATTGGGAATCTTTTACATAGAGTGCCTATTCTTGATGGAGAGTATTTTCATGAGTGGAAAAATCAGATGCTTGTTATTTTCAATCAATATCATTTTAACAAGTACATTGTGAGTCCTTGTGCACCTTATGTTGATCCTATGCATCCTACCCATGATGAGTCAATTGACATGATTACGAATCTTAGAACTGCCGAACTTATCATTAGAGGATTGCCTAGAAACTTGCTTGGATGTTTGCCTACTTTCAAGTGTGCCTACACCATATGGAAATTTCTTGAGGAACGATTTACAGATTATTCCTTGAAAAATATTGATGAAATTCCCCATAAGTCTATTGCTTTGAGTAAGATGAATACTAGTGATCCTATGTTTGGTGATCATCTATTTGAGCTTACAAACCTTATGCGTGCCAAAGGAAATGTTGGTATCATTAGTGATATTATTTCCGAAGCTATAAAAATTCATAAGCAAGATTATCAAACTCATTCTAATGAATCACCCTCTCTAGGACTTGATCCACCACATGATGATGTTGAACATGGATACTATGATGAGGATGATGAGAGTGACTTCGATCTTGATGATGCAATGAGACACTTTGGTCTTATGGCAAATCTTCGGGGATATATGTCAGGAGGAAAGGAATGGGTTCTTGATAGTGGATGTACCGATCACATGACCGGAGATAAAGACATGCTTCATGAGCTTGCTGATAATGATAGTCCTTGAAAGTATGTCACTTTCGGTGACAACTCAAAGGGTAAGGTGGTTGGCCTCGGTAAGGTGGCCATATCACATGATAGCTCCATACAAACTGTCATGCTCGTTGAATCTCTTGGTTACAACTTACTTTCAGTATCTAGACTTGCTGATTTTGGTTTCAATGTTCTATTTACTGAAGTACATTGCCAAGTGTTTCGTCGAGATAATCATAAAATGGTCTTTACCGGTGTGCGTAGAGGTGATCTATACATTGTTGATTTCACTAAAAAGGCTCAACCTAAAACTTGCTTCATTGCTAAATCCTCAAAAGGTTGGTTATGGCATAGACGACTAGGTCATGTTGGTATGCGAAACCTTGACAAGCTTATTAAAGGAAATCATATCCTTGGAGTTAACGATGTCATATTTGATAAGGATAGACTTTGCAGCGCTTGCCAGGCAGGTAAACAGGTTGGAGGAAGTTATCCCGTAAAGAACATCATGACTACAAGGAGGCCACTCGAGCTACTTCACATGGATCTCTTTGGTCCCAACTCTTACAAGAGTCTCGGTGGAAATTCTTTTGGTCTAGTTATAGTTGATGATTTTTCAAGATTTACGTGGGTGTTCTTTCTCGATGATAAATCGCAGGTCCAAAAGATCTTCAAAAACTTCGCTAGGAAGGCCCAAAATCAATTTGAAGTTAAGATCAAGAAGGTTCGCAGCGACAACGGAACGGAGTTCAAGAATGCAAATGTGGACACCTTTCTTGACGAAGAAGGGATTTCGCACGAGTTCTCGGCTACGTACACACCTCAACAAAACAGAGTTGTTGAGAAGAAGAACCGGACGCTCATCAAAATGGCGAGAACGATGCTTGATGAGTACAAGACGCCGAAGCACTTTTGGGCAGAAGCGGTTGAGACAGCTTGTCATGCAACAAATCGCTTATATCTTCACAAGCTACTCGGCAAGACGGCATACGAGCTCCTCACCGGTAACAAACCCCAAGTAGGATACTTTCGAGTATTCGGCTCAAAGTGCTACATTCTTGATAAGCATCGTCGCTCTAAATTTGCTCCTAAGTCTCATGAAGGTTTCCTACTAGGTTATGGCTCAAATTCTCACACTTACCATGTCTACAACAATTTCACCCGAAAGGTTGAAGAGACGGTAGATGTGAAGTTTGACGAATCTAACGGCTCGCAAGTAGAGCAATTGCCAATTGATGTAGGTGACAAAGATCCTTCGGAAGCAATTCAAGACTTGGCTATTGGCAAGGTTCGTCCAACAGAGGTGAAGGAGAGTACCTCGTCCATCCAAGTGGAAGCTTCAACTTCACAACAAGGTGAACCAAGAGTAGATACGGAAGCATCCACAAGTTGGACACACCAAGATGAAGAAAACAAGGAAGTGCATCAAGATGAACGTCAACAACCTCCTTATCCACCACGACAAGAGAACGACAACACCAACAATGAAGAAGGCCAAGAAGAAGAAGAACAAGATGAAGAAGATGTTCAATGAAGACCTAAGAAAAAGCTTTCACGAGTTCGAGCAAGAATTGCTAAAGATCACCTCGTCGAGCAAATCTACAATGACATTCAAACCGGGAGAATCACTCGCTCTAAAACTCGTTTAGCTAACTTTTGTGAAAACTATTCTTTCATCTCTAGCATTGAACCTATGAAGGTTGAAGAAGCATTGGAAGATCCGAATTGGATAAATGCCATGCATGAAGATCTACATAACTTTGAGAGGAATCAAGTTTGGACACTGGTTGAGAAGCCGACAACAACCACAATGTCATCGGTACCAAATGGGTGTTTCGCAACAAGCAAGATGAAGATGGACAAGTTGTTCGCAACAAAGCACATCTCGTCGCCCAAGGCTACACACAAGTCGAAGGTATGGACTATGGTGAGACTTACGCCCCCGTTGCTAGACTTGGGTGCATTCGCATCTTACTTGCCTATGCTAATCATCATGATATCACCTTGTACCAAATGGACATTAAAAGTGCTTTTCTAAATGGTGAAATAGAGGAGGAAGTTTATGTTAAGCAACCTCCAGGCTTTGTCAATCCTAAGAAACCCAATCATGTTTAGAAACTTCACAAAGCTCTTTATGGTCTTAAACAAGCTCCTCGAGCTTGGTATAAATGCTTGACCAAGTTCCTTATTGAAAAAGGCTTTGAAATTGGGAAAATTGATTCTACTCTTTTTACTAAAAGGGTTAATGGAGAACTATTTGTATGCCAAATTTATGTTGATGATATTATATTTGGTTCAACTAACCCCCATTTTAGTGAAAAGTTTGGGAAGCTAATGTCGGAGAAGTTTGAGATGTCTATGATGAGTGAACTCAAATTCTTCCTTGGGTTGCAAATCAATCAAACTAAGGAAGGTACATTTGTTTCTCAAACAAAGTACACCAAGGACTTATTCAAGAAGTTCAATATGCAAGAATGCAAAGGTATGTCTACACCCATGCCTACTAGTGGACATAATGACTTGACCAAAGACAGTGAACCAGTTGATCAAAAGGTTTATCGCTCTATGATCGGTTCATTGTTATATCTATGTGCTTCACGTCCCGATATCATGCTAAGTGTGTGCATGTGTGCACGATATCCAGCTGCTCCTAAGGAATGTCATCTTAAGGCCGTGAAAAGGATAGTGAGATACTTAATCCATACACCAAACTTTGGCATTTGGTATCCTAAGAGGGCCTCTTTCGATCTTGTTGGCTATTCCGACTCGAACTATGCCGGAGACAAGGTTGATGGAAAGTCCACTTCGGGTACTTGTCAATTTCTTGGTAGATCTCTTGTGTCTTGGTCCTCCAAGAAACAAAACTCGGTATCCTTATCTACTGCCGAAGCTGAATATATTGCCGCTGGTTCATGTTGTGCTCAATTACTTTGGATGACCCAAACTCTTAAAGATTATGGGATATATGTGAGACATGTTCCATTGCTATGTGACAATGAAAGTGCTATCAAAATTGGTCATAATCCTGTGCAACATTCTCGAACTAAGCATATTGAAGTTCGTCATCATTTCATTCGAGATCATGTTGCTAAGGGTGACATTGACCTTAAGCATGTTCGCACCGAAAAGCAATTAGCGGATATATTCACTAAACCTCTTGATGAGAAAGTGTTTTGCAGGTTAAGAGGAGAACTGAACATCATTGATGCTTCAAACTTGGAGCAGAAACTCCATTGGATACATGCAATAGATGAGCTTATGACTAATCCTTGATATTTCTCTTATGATGAATATCTTAAGTCTTGGATATATTTGTCTCTTGCATGTTATCTAACCCATGTAGGTACTTGGTGGAACCAAATTCCATGAGATTGTAATCTACTCATATCTTGAGCAATCTCTACATCACCAAGTCTCTACACCTTGGCGGTTGAAGACAAGGAAGCACGAAACCTCTCAAACATATCCTTTGACAAATTTTATGTTGAGCTTCACAATTGTCATTCTTGGATACACAAGTGCTCTTCCTTGCAAGAACTAACCCATGTAGGTAGATGGACTAAAATTCCAAGTGGTGCTACAAATTCTTGATGAACTACATCCACCTTGAGCAACCCACACAAGTTCAACTACATGGACAACACCACCAACCAAGGTATGTTATTCCATCTTAGAGAAGCTTTACTCCAAGTCATGTTTTAAAGCAACTCGACAATATGTGAATACATCAAGATGCTTAAACGAAAAATGGCAACCCCATTTTGAGCTTAAATGATGAGTATGACCTATGATCAAGTGATCTCACTTGACTCCTAAGTCAATATACTCTAACATAGGTGACTTTGTCGCCGACCATCTCTAGATGAAGTTCTCTTGTGCTCTTTTCTGTGTTTTTGCATTTGTCTCGTGCATATTTGTTTCCCCTTTCAAAAAACATCATCTAGATTTCTTTCTTTCTGTTTGTTCTGCATTTTCTGCATTCCAATTCATTGCACATCTTTTTGTAAATTCCTTGCAAATCTTTGTGAGATCTTACTAGTCTAGTGAGCTGAGGTGACAAGTGTTTTCTCTGTGATGAACTCGGTTTCACCGATTTGTTATTTTCGGCCCAACCGAATCTTTTCAGTCCAACCGAAGCAACTTACTCGGTGCCACCGATTTCATAACAGGAAAAATAGTTTGCCACATAATCTGTGTTTCTTCTGATCCAGCTCCACTCAATGAATCTTGTCCTCTACAAGCATCACATTTTGTTTCATTGCTTTGTTCTATGTCTCAAGGATCAAACCCATTCGATAGATTCCAAAAGACCCTTCTTGGAAATTGATGTCAAAGGGGGAGAGAGAGAACATCAAAGCTTATCATTTGAAGAGAGAGAGATATCATCTCCTAAAGGAGGAGAGAGACCCTCTAGGGGTAGAGACCCTCAAAGGGAAGAGAGAGATCTCCAGGGGGAGAGAATACTTAAGTAGAAAGTATTTCTCAAGGATCCCAGATGCTTGGTGTTCAAGAGGAGAGATGTCCACATGTCTTCTTGAGGGGAGAGACATGTTCATATGTTCTGTTGTGCCTATTTGCATTAGCATGCATCAGCTCTGATCATCATTCATATCTTTCAGCTCTGTTTTCTTTCAAGCTCTGATTTTCTGTTCCCTATCTTCTCCCAGTATCCCATGTTAGATTCAGGGGGAGCAAGACATCAGAGGGAAAGAGATCATTTAAATTCATTGCATATCTTTACTCTTGGGGACATGTCTAATTCAATGTGGTACTTAGTACTCACTCTCTACATGTCATCCCAGTCTTGGTATTCTTGTGGTTTCTTCTGTTTGCTCTGGCTAGTAGATGTATCTGTGTTATCTAACCTTGTTTACACAGGTTCATTTCATCCTAAGACAACTCAAGACTACAAGGTAAGTATATGCATCACAATCATGTGTATGAGGAATTCTTGCTGATGTACATATTGTTTGCAAGAAGGACTCATGAGCATGAAGGTATTCTCTTCAACATTCTTTGCTCTGATGCATATGGCCAGGATACATGTAACTCATTGCCTGCTCTATCATGTTTATGCTCTCACATGTCTCTACATTCCATATTCACATGATTGCATACATGTAGGGGGAGCCTATGTTTGTTACATGTCTTTCCAAAGCTTTACTTGCTACTCTTTATATCTTTATCTAAAGCTTTGATGTATGTTGCCATCAATTACCAAAAAGGGGGAGATTGAAAGCACAAGTGCTCCCTAGGTGGTTTTGGTAATTAATGTCAACATATCTCTTGTTGGACTAACACTTTTATCTAGTATGTTTCAGATAAGTTCAACAATGGAGTGGCATGGACTAAAGGACGTGGGAACTCCTTCAAGATGCTAAGGACAAAGGATTGGCTCAAGCTTCAAGCTAAAGACTCTTCATTTTATATTTTAGTGGTCCAAGATCACATTGAGTCTATAGGAAAAGCCAATACTATCAAGGAGGGATGAGGTGTTGCTTAATGAGCCTCTTGCTTCGTGTGCTTTGTGATATGCTCCAAAACCCTCAGCTACTTTCCCACTTCCACAAATGACCTAAACCCAAAGCCAAAATCGGTCACACCGATTCTTCCTATCCGGCGCCACCGATTCTGAAAGTCATAGCCACTGCCACAAAACGTAAGAAAATTGGTCTTACCGATAGGGATCTCGGTCTCACCGAGATGGGATTGTAATCTCTCTGTGTATGTCCATTATCAAATCGGTCTCACCGAGTTTGAGAAATTGGTACCACCGAGATTACAATGTAAACTCTTTGGATGACTTATTACCAAAATCAGTCCCACCGAGTTTGAGTAATCGGTCCCACCGAGTTTGCCTGACCAACTCTCTGGAATGCTTATTACCAAATCGGTCTCACCGAGTTTGTGTAATCGGTCCTACCGAGATTACGTTATGCCCTAACCTTAACCATATCGGTCTCACCAAGTTGCATTTCGGTCCCACCAAAAACCCTAACGGTCACATTATTTGCTAAATCGGTCTAACCGAGTTTAACGATTCGGTCCCACCGAGTTTGGTAGATTGTGTGTAATGGTTAGATTTTGTGTGGAGGCTATATATACCCCTCCACCTCCTCTTCATTCGTGGAGAGAGCCATCAGACTGAACCTACACTTCCAGCATACATTTTCTGAGAGAGAACTACCTACTCATGTGTTGAGGCCAAGATATTCCATTCCTACCATATGAATCTTGATCTCTAGCCTTCCCAAGTTGCTTTCCACTCAAATCTTCTTTCCACCAGATCCAAAACCTATGAGAGAGAGTTGAGTGTTGGGGAGACTATCATTTGAAGCACAAGAGCAAGGAGTTCATCATCAACGCACCATTTGTTACTTCTTGGAGAGTGGTGTCTCCTAGATTGGCTAGGTGTCACTTGGGAGCCTCCGACAAGATTGTGGAGTTGAACCAAGGAGTTTGTAAGGGCAAGGAGATCGCCTACTTCGTGAAGATCTACCGCTAGTGAGGCAAGTCCTTTGTGGGCGACGGCCATCGTGGGATAGACAAGGTTGCTTCTTCGTGGACCCTTCATGGGTGGAGCCCTCCATGGACTCGTGCAGCCGTTACCCTTCGTGGGTTGAAGTCTCCATCAACGTGGATGTACGATAGCACCACCTATCGGAACCACGCCAAAACATCCGTGTCTCCAATTGCGTTTGAATCCTCCAAACCCTTCCCTTTACTTTCTTGCAAGTTGCATGCTTTATTTTCCGCTGCTCATATACTCTTTGCATGCTTCCTTGATATGTATTGTGAATGTTAAGCTTGTGCCTAATCTCCACTTAAACTTAAAGAATCTTAAAAACTGCAACTTTGGTACTTAGTGTCTAATCACCCCCCCCCCCCTCTAGACACCTCTTCTCAAGGTCCTACACGCACCTCCGCGGCCACCGAGCCCCTCCAACCTCGTCGGCGTGTCCCCGACCTCTGTCATCCTCTCCTACTTCCTCTATGCCGATGGATTGGACCCGGGGCATCTGCAAAGATGACCCCGAGCTCTTCGTCCACCTCTGCCTCGCCGCATCGCCTTCGACTCCGGCCACCACCCTGCTGCTACTAACCTATCGCCGGCCTTTCTTGACCCTCCCGGTGAGCATCTGCCCCCTCTCCTTCCTCTAGTTTGCTTGACTTTGGTCGTAGCTAGTTGTACCTGCCATCGCGCCATGGCCTGAGCTCCGTCGTGGCCGCCCCTCGCTGTCGCTGTGGCTTGCTACTCGCCTCTGGCCTCGCCTAGCCCCGCTCGGTGCGCCATCCCATGCACACACGCCTGCCTTCCCTGCGCCGACTGCGCTTCCCGCGGCCCTGGGCAGTCCCTCTGGCCGCATCGCCTGCCCTGCGCACCCCCCTGGCCGCTGCGCCCCTCCCGCTCGCCTTGTCTAGCCACCACTGCCGCGGCTCCCGTCGGGCCGCAGTCAAGCATCGTCGTCGCCCCACCCGTGGCTCGCGCGCCGCCCCTTGCCCGCCATCGTCGGGGTCGCGCACGCCGCCACCCGGACCCGCTTCCCCCGCCCTGACCTCGCCGCAGCCGAGCACAACTCCGACCGGCTGGCCTCGCCCCACCCTAGGCAAGCTTGGCCTCCTCTCGGGCGCCCGCACGCCCCACAGCTGGCTACCCGTTTCGCCCGCTAAGGCCTTCTAGGCCGCTGACCAGAAGGGCCCACACCCCTGTAAAAAAAGGTTTAAAAAATTATATTAATAGAATTAATTAATTAATTAACTAATTAATTAGTTAACTTAATTAACTCCGTTTAACTACCCTAATTAACTAGGTTAACTAATTAGATCTGTTTATTTAAGTTGGGTCAATGACAGGTGGACCCTAGTCAAACTTTTTGGCCGGTCAATAGTTGACTGTTGACTGTTGACTCAGCGGTCAACATGGCCCAGTGCCAGCCACTGTACTGCTCAGCTGTGTACACTTTATGTGTGCACGTAGCAATTTAGTCTTTTTTTGTTTTAATATTAAATCCAATAATTTCAGAATAATGTTTAAATCTTTGAAAAATCATATTAAATAAATCGTAGCTCGGATGAAATTGTTTTATACATGAAAGTTGCTCAGAATTTCGAGGCGAATCCGGATATGCAACCCGTTTGTCTGCCGCACGTCCCTAGCATAGCAAACGTTGAACTTTTCCCCTCCAGTTCATTTGTCTGACGGACATCCGGAACCGGGAAAACTTTCCCAGATGTTATCCCACTTCACCGGTATCGTGTAGCACCGCGTTAGAACACCTCTAGCATCGCTTATTGTCATGTTATGCATATGTTTGCGTGTATTTACTGTTTCTTCCCCCTCTTCTTCTCCGGTAGACCTCGAGAACGCTACTGATGCCACTGTGATCGACTACGTCACCGACGACCCACCTTGTCTGAGCAACCAGGCAAGCCCCCCTTTGATCATCCCGATATCGCCCATTCTATACTCTCATGTTTGCCTTAGATTTTGCTACTGTTATTGTTAGCTCCTATTCTGATGTATAGCCTGCTTTTGTACCTACTTATTGTTACCTACCTGCTTATTCTAAACTGCTTAGTATAGGTTGACTAGTGATCCATCAGTGACCCCCCCTTGTCCTTGTTGCCCCTGCTTCATCATCGACGCCTCGATCGACGTGATCGACGACAAGAGCCCGACACCTCACATCACATCACGCCCCTTTAGTTGCTCGACTCTGCAGAGCTACTATCGAGTGCCGAGGGTGATCCCTCATAACGCAGTCCTGATGATAATTCTGTAGTGTAGCTATTCGGTCGTGGTCATCGAGGGTGATTTCCTCTTTCACCATTCCCGATACGGCTCTGTCGTTCAACACCTCAAGTGTGAACCTCGAGGGTGGTCCCTCTTACATTCACCTTGATGATTACATTGAGTTGAATCCACCGGGGGTGATTCCTCGGGTTTCCCCTTGATGTTTGGACACACGGTTACCTTGACTTTACTTGAGACCTTGGTGAAAGTCGGGCGGGCCCGGAGAGAACCCGCAAGATGGTTACGTGGCACGGCCGGGCATTCTAGGCCCTTGTCGTAAGTCCACGAGACAGGGCGACGGGGTCACTTTCGATCGTGAGTCTCTGCTCGGCTCTGCAAGCTAATAATACACTATGGTTTGGGCATTTGTTCTGAGTTGGCCTCTGGCCTTTACGCACTAACCACCACGCGAGAATAGATATGGGCGTCGACATCGCAGTATGAGCCAAAGCTTTGTCAGACATCCAGTTCAGCATTGTGGCACGGTCGGATCGTGCTGGCCATCCGAGGCGGTGCTGGTATCCACTCTGCACACAACGACCAAGAGTGCTACTGGCAATGGGCCCAAGACCCCGGAGTGCTTAGGATGTAGACCGGCGGGGACCTCTCTGCTGAGCCTAGGTAGGGCTGCGACGTGTTGATTTTCCGAGGGCGGGCATTGACCCCAGAAAGGTGTGTCCATCCAGAGTGATCGAGCGTGTTGGGTAACATGGTGCACCCCAGCAGGGATGTTATATATTCGAATACCGTGTCCACGGTAATGGATGTTCGGACTTATATCCTCATCTTATACAACTACAAATGGATACTTGAGATATGTGGCTCCGGGATTGCTTTCTTGCAGGGAGTCGAGGAAGGATCTCTGGGCATTAATGTTACAACATGCTTGTTAATTATAAACTGCTATTCTTTACTCTTCTACATGCTGCAAGATGCTCGGAGCTGCTTGAAGATGCTAGTCTTCGATAGGCTAGGCCTTCCCCCTCTATTCTGGCATTCTGTAGTTCAGTCCACTGATACAACCCTTCCATTTGATACCAATGCATACTTAGTATAGATCTTATGCTTGCGAGTACTTTAGATGAATACTCACGGTTGCTTTGCTACCCCTTTTCCCCCTTCTTTCTTCTTTCCGGTTGTTGCAACCAGATGGTGGACCCCTGGAGCCAGATGCCACCGCCGATGGATGCTCCTATGTGGAGGCCGATGACGGCCAGGAGTAGTTAGGAGGTCCCAGGTAGGAGGCCTTGCCTCTTCGATCGTTGATGTTTTTGTGCTAGCCTTCTTAAGGCATCTTTGTTTTAACTTATGTCTGTACTCAGATATTGTTGCTTCCGCTGACTCTTGTGTACCAAGCTATGTATTCGGGCCCTCAAGGCCCCTGGCTTGTAATATAAAGCTTGTATTATTTTGATTTTTGTCTAGAGTTGTGTTGTGATATCTTCCCGTGAGTCCCTGATCTTCATCGTACACATTTGAGTGTATGATTAGTGTACGATTGAATTGGGGGCGTCACACGGTAGCAAAAGTAATATTTTTGGGTTTTGTAGTGATTGTAACAATAGCGACGGAAAAGTAAATAAGCGAAGAACAATATGTGAAAAGCTCGTAGGCATTGGATCAGTGATGGATAATTATGTCGGATGCGATTCCTCATGTAATACCTATAACATAGGGTGACACAGAACTAGCTCCAATTCATCAATGTAATGTAGGCATGTATTCCGTCATACGTGCTTATGGAAAAGAACTTGCATGACATCTTTTGTCCTACCCTCCCGTGGTAGCGGGGTCCTTGCGGAAACTAAGGGATATTAAGGCCTCCTTTTAATAGAGAACCGGATCAAAGCATTAGCACATAGTGAATACATGAACTCCTCAAACTACGGTCATCTCCGAGAAGTATCCCAATTATTGTCACTTCGGGGTTGTCGGTTCATAACACATAATAGGTGACCATAGACTTGCAATATAGGATCAAGAACACACATATATTCATGAAAACATAATAGGTTCAGATCTGAAATCATGGCACTCGGGCCCTAGTGACAAGCATTAAGCATAGCAAAGTCATAGCAACATCAATCTCAAAACATAGTGGATACTAGGGATAAACCCTAACAAAACTAACTTGATTACATGGTAAATATCATCCAACCTATCACCGTCCAGCAAACCCTACAATGGAATTACTCATGCACGGCAGTGAGCATCAGGAAATTGGTGATGGAGGATGGTTGATGATGACGACAGTGACGAATCCCCCTCTCCGGAGCCCCGAACGGACTCCAGATCAGCCCTCCCAAGAGAGATTAGGGCTTGGCGGCGGCTCCGTATCGTAAAACACGATGAAACTTTCTCTCTGATTTTTTTCTCCGTGAGACAGGGGGGCGTGCCCAGGGGGTGGGTGCGCCCCCCACCCTCGTGGACAGGGCATGGGCCCCCTGGTCTTGATTCTTTCGCCAATATTTTTTATATTTTCCAAAAAGTGCCTCCATGGATTTTCAGGACATTTCGAGAACTTTTGTTTTCTACACATAAAACAACATCATGGCAGTTCTGCTGAAAACAACGTCAGTCCTAGTTAGTTTCATTCAAATCATGCAAGTTAGAGTCCAAAACAAGGGCAAAAGTGTTTGGAAAAGTAGATATGTTGGAGACGTATCAACTCCCCCAAGCTTAAACCTTTGCTTGTCCTCAAGCAATTCAGTTGATAAACTGAAAGTGATAAAGAAAAACTTTTACTAACTCTGTTTGCTCTTCTTGTTGTAAACATGCAAAGCCAACATTCAGGTTTCAGCAAATATTATGAACTAACCATACTCACAGTAACACCTCGGTCTTACAATTACTCATATCAATGGCATAATCAGCTAGCAAGCCATAATAATAAAACTCAGATGACAACACTTTCTCAAAACAATCATAACATGATATAAAAAAATGGCATCTCGCTAGGCCTTTCTGAGACCGCAAAACATAAATGCAGAGCACCTTTAAAGATCAAGGACTGACTAAACAATGTAATTCATGGTAAAAGAGTTCCAGTCAAGTCATACCCAATATAAACTAATAATAATGAATGCAAATGACAGTGTGCTCTCCAGCGGGTGCTCTTTAATAAGAAGGTGATGACTCAACATAAAAGTAAATGGATAGGCCCATCGCAGTGGGAAGCAGGGATTTGTAGAGGTGCCAGAGCTCAATTTTAAAATAGAGATTGAATAACATTTTGACCGGCATACTTTCGCTGTCAACGAAACAACTCTGAGATGGCTGTATCTTCCATACTACATGCATTATAGGCAGTTCCCAAACAGAATGGTAAAGGTTTATACTCCCCGAACCACCAACAAGCATCAATCCATGGCTTGCTCGAAACAATGAGTGCCTCCAACTAACAACAGCCCTGGGGGAGTTTTGTTTAATTATTTTGATTTGGTTTGATCTTTTTGGATCATGGGACTGGGCATCCCGGTTACCAGCCCTTTCTCGTGAATGAGGAGCAGAGTCCACTCCTCTTGAGAATAACCCACCTAGCATGGAAGATATAGGCATCCCTAGTTGTACATGAGCTGCTCGAGCATACAAAATAGAATTTCATTTGAAGGTTTGCAGTTTGGCACATACAAGTTTACTTGGAACGGCAGGTAAATACCGCATATAGGATGGTATGGTGGACTCATATGGAACAACTTTGGGGTTTAAGGAGTTTGGATGCACAAGCAGTATTCCCGCTTAGTACATGTGAAGGCTAGCAAAAGACTGGGACGCGACCAACTGAGAGAGCGACAACAGTCATAAACATGCATTAAAATTAATTCACACCGAGTACAAGCATGAGTAGGATATAATCTACCATGAACATAAATATCATGAAGGCTATGTTGATTTGTTTCAACTACATGTGTGAACATGTGCCAAGTCGATTCACTCAATTCATTCAAAGGAGGATACCATCCCATCATACCACATCATAATCATTCTAATAGCATGTTGGCACGCAAGGTAAGCCATTATAACTCATAGCTAATCAAGCATGGCACAAGCAACTATAATATCTAAATGTCATTGCAAATATGTTTACTTCATAATAAGCTGAATCAGGAACGATGAACTCATTATATTTACAAAAACAAGAGAGGCCGAGTTCATGCCAGCTTCTCTCATCTCAATCAGTCCATCATATATCGTCATTATTGCCTTTCACTTGCACGACCGAACGATGTGTATAATAATAATAGTGCAAGTGCATTGGACTAAGCTGGAATATGCAAGCATTCAAGTCAAGAGAGAAGACAAAGTAATATGGGCTCTAACTTAAATAATCAATCATGCATATGAGAGCCACTAAACATTTTCAATATGGTCTTCTACTCTCGACCCCCAAAGGAAAGAAAGCAAAATAAAACTATTTACACGGGAAAGCTCACAACAAGTAAAAGAAGAATGAGAAATCTTTTTGGGTTTTCATTTTAGTTTCTACTACAAGCATGGAAATTAAACTAACTAATTTTTTTGGTTTTTCTTAAGGTTTATCAAACACACAAGAAGAAAACTAGAAAAAGGAAAATTAAACTAGCATGGATAATACAATGAAAGAGTATGAGCACCGACAACTAGGATTGTGTGTGAACATGAATGTAAAGTCGGTGAGAAATACGTACTCCCCCAAGCTTAGGATTTTGGCATAGGTTGGTGTCGGCGTTCTGGGAACGGGGGTCCCTAGACTTGCCTGCCTGCGGCCTGCGGCGTGGCTCAAGTGGAGGCCCAGTACGGCCCATCTTCATCATCACAAGACACAAGACCCTCGCGAGGGGCCAAGCCTCGTGGGGCGCACGACACAAGGCTTCCTCAGGAACGGCCTCACCAGGAAGGCTCGCGAGGAGGTGGAGAGATCAAGGCAGGGTACCTCGCGAGGTGCTCATGATGCAAGCCATGACGATCAAGACCAGGCGGGCGCCGGCCTGCACACTGTCCTTGTTTCCTCTTTGGTGCAAAGGGGGCAAGCACAGGCGTGGAGTACCGAGGCATCAGGCAGTGGTTGCCATTTCAGTGCAACGAGACCAAGACCAGCAGAGCGGCAGGATGGAGGTCACCGTGGAGCCCAAGACGACGTCATCACCAGCGCCTTTGGCAGCCGAAGACCAACTTTAGTCGGGATAACTTGTACTAGCTGTTCCCCTTCAAAATGGCCGTTGCTGGCGCCCTTCCCGCTCAATATTTGGGAAGAGGACCATGGCCTCTATAAATAGGGCTAGCCACCACAGAGAAAGGGGGGACGGACTGATCGAGAGCTCATTAGAGAGAGAGAGAGGTGATCGAACTCACCCAAGCAGTTCATCGCACCAGCTCAAGAACACCTCTCGCGAGGCTGTTCTTCCCTTGTACTGTTCATCATCAGCCCCTGAGGCAATCCACCACACCACACACTGGAGTAGGGTATTACACCACAGTGGTGGCCCGAACCAGTATAAATCTTGTGTTCCTCGTGTTGTTCATCATTTTTTTAGCTTAGATCTCACGAGACGATCAGACGTAGGTCGGTAGGGGAGAGATCTTCATGCGCACCCCAGAGTTTGAATCTTAAGGGTCTACAGGAACCCAACATCCGACATTTGGCACGTCAGGTAGGGGTATGCCAGAGCTTTCCCTTCTGTCGACCCGTTCTCCATCAGCACCGCGCTCTGCCCTCATGGCGGCCAACGCACTGTCTGCTCCGGCTATCAACGCTGGCGCGGAAACCAGGGGGCTTCGAGCCCTGGCCCCCACCTTGCGACAGGTGCGGTGGCAGAACAAGTTCAAGCCGGACATGCCGCCGCGCTATGACGGTGCGGCCGACCTGCTGGACTTTCTTTTGGCATATGAAGAAGCCGTCCTCAAGGCCGGAGGTGACGACAAGGTCATGGCGAACTGGCTGCCCATGGCCCCCACCGGCGTCCCGCACATGTGGCTGCTCCACCTACCAGCAGCCTCTGTGGCCTCCTGGGAGGAGTTGCGCAGCCTCTTCCTCGCCCATCATGTTGCACCGGCACCCCCGATCATCGCAACCATCCTGGGCGGGTCAGAGGCACCACCGTCGAGCCGCCACGTCAAGCCGTTCGTCCGCCAGGTCGGCGCCGTCCTCAAGCACCGGGAAGCCCACCCGGGCAAGGCCGATTTGACCTTCAGCTTGAACGATCACCCCATCAACACCGCCTGCTCGGGCGCGCACCCGATGCTATGTACCCCCACCATCTGCCAGGTGGCCATCACCAGGACCCTCATCGATGGTGGTGCCGGCCTCAAGGTGCTCTCTGTGGAGGCCTTCAGCCTCCTCCATGTGCCGCTAGAGCGGCTCCAGCCCAGAAAGCCCTTCTCAAGCGTTGGGGGCAGTTCCACCAGCTCTCTGGGGCAGATCCGCCTCCCGGTGACCTTTGGCACCCACGACAACTTCCGCATGGAGCTTGTCGACTTCGACATCGCCCCCATCGGCCTCCCGTACAACGCCATCCTCGGCTACCCAGCCTTGGCCCAGTTCATGGCAGCGACTCACCCGACATACAACCTCATGAAGATGCCCGGGAGCAGCGTCATCCTTACCGTGTCCGGAGACACAAGGGACACACTGCAGGCGCTCAAGCTCGCTTTCAGGACGGCCGCGGTGGCACAGCCCGCCAGTGCAGATACCATTGAGCCCAAGGAGGCTGCACTGGCCAAGAAGAAGCAGCTGTTCACCCAAGACAAGGCGGAGACCAAGCAGGTACCGGTCGACGAGGATGAACCCTCTGGCGCCACCTTCACCATAGGCGCCAACCTCGATCCTGAGCAGGAGGGGGCCTTGGTGAAGTTCCTGCGTGCAAACAAGAAGGTGTTTGCATGGGAACCTAATCAACTGGCAGGGGTCCCAAGGGATGTGATTGAACATCATCTCAACGTGTGCCCCAACGTGCGCCCCGTGAAGCAGAAGGCAAGGCGACAATCCACTGAAAAGCAGGCCTTCATCATCCAAGAGACCCGCAAGTTAGAGGCAGCAGGCGTCATTCGCGAGGTTCGCTACCCTGAATGGCTTGCCAACCCAGTCGTTGTGCCAAAAAAGGGAGGAAAGGAACGTATGTGTGTCGACTTCACCAACCTCAACAAGGCCTGCCCACAGGATCCATTCCCGCTCCCCCGCATCGACCAGATCATCGAATCTACCGCCAAGTGTGACCTATTATGCTTCCTAGATGCCTTCTCGGGCTATCACCAGATCAAGATGGCGGTAGAAGATGTGGAGAAAACAGCCTTCCTGACCCCGTGTGGAGTATACTGCTATACCTGTATGCCATTCGGGTTGCGCAACGCAGGCGCGACCTTTCAGCGACTGATGCACATCGCCTTGGGCTGGCAGCTTGGGAGGAACGCCGAGGCCTACTTCGATGACATTGTGGTAAAGTCTCGGGAGGCGAAAACCCTGATACAGGACCTGGAAGAAACCTTTGCGAGCCTCCGTGAAGTGGATCTGTGGCTTAACCCGGAGAAGTGCGTATTTGGAGTTCCCTCGGGCAAGCTCTTGGGCTTCCTCGTATCCCACAGGGGCATCGAGGCTAACCCAGAGAAGGTCAAGGCAGTCTAAGACATGAGTCCACCAAAGACCCTCAGAGAAATGTAGAAGCTCACCAGGCGATTAACCGTGTTGGGATGCTTCATCTCCGAGCTTGGAGAGGGGGCACTGCCATTCTTCAAGCTGATGAGGAAGAAGGGCCCATTCGAATGGACTGAAGAGGCCGACAAGGCATTCCAAGATCTCAAGAAGTACCTCACCAGCCCTCCGGTGATGGTAGCTCCGCGCCCTCGGGAACCCCTGGTGCTCTACCTTGCGGCCACACCCTACTCCGCTAGCATAGCCCTGGTGGCAGATAGGGAGGAGCGCCGGGCCAAGGTCGCGCCAGCCGCGGCCCTGGCTGAGGTGGAGCAAAGCCAAGAGGGCCTCGCGAAGACCACAACCATAGCAGGTGGGGATCAGCCTCAGCAGGGGGACGCACCCGGAGCGGAGGAGGCCTTGCCAGGCGACCAATCGCTGGGGGCTCCGTCGTCTCAGGAGGCGCCTCAACCTCCGGAAGGCGCGGGCTGCGCCAGCACCCTCAACCTCATCGAGCATCCTGTATACTTCGTCAGCACGGTGCTACAGGACGCAAGGGCGCGCTACCCCATGCCCCATAAACTCTTCCTTGCACTGCTAGTTGCTTCAAGCAAGCCGCGGCACTACTTTCAAGGCCATCCCATCAAGGTTGTCTCGGCATACCCCTTGGAAAGGGTACTCAGGAGCCCCAACTCAGCTGGAAGAGTCGCTGAATGGAACATTGAGTTGCAAGCGTTTCAGCTAGAACTCAGCACGACTAGAGTCATCAAGGGAGCCGCACTTGCAGATTTCGTGGCAGAATGGGCGGAGGCACCTAGGCTCAAAGCAGGCGAGGATCGGTCGCTTTCCCCAGGAAGTGAAGCGCCGGACGGCTGGATCATGTACTTCGACGGGGCGTTCTCGCGGCATGGCGAGGGGGCTGGCGCGGTGCTCATATCTCCCACTCAGGACAAGCTTTTCTTTGTCGTGCAACTCTGCTTCCAGCATGGACAGAAGGTCTCCAGCAACATAGCAAAGTACGGGGGCCTGATAGCGGGCTTGAAAGCTGCGGCCGCCTTAGCGGTAAAGCGCCTCATCATCAAGGGCGATTCACAACTCCTCGTCAATTTCTCCAACAAGGTGTACGAGCCGAAGGGCGAACACATGGAAGCATATCTTGCGGAGGTCTGCAGGATGGAGAAATAGTTTTGGGGGCTGGAGCTGCAGCATGTGCCTCGTGGCACCAATCAAGGGGTTGATGACATCGCCAGGAGGGCGTCCAGGCGGCTGCCTCAGGAGCCTGGCGTCTTTGAGGAACGACTCTTCAAACCTTCGGCGGCACCGTCACTATCAAGCACATCACAGCCTCGGGAGGAGCTCCCTCAACCACCTGCCTCGGGAGCCCCGGCCTGTGGCGCGACCTCAGGAGCGCGCCTGCTCCTGGTGCTGGAACCTCAGGAGGGATGTTGGATCGTGGAATTCAAGCACTACCTGATACGGGGGATTCTGCCAGAGAAGGAGGAGGACGTGGAGCGCGTGGCGTTGCAGGCCACGGCCTACTGCATCCAAGATGGAGAGCTCTACTGGAAGCGGCCGAATGACGTTACTCTACGTTGCATCTCCAGGGAGCAAGGGAAGGAGTTGCTGGCAGACATTCACGGTGGAGATGCGAGCACCACTCGTCTTCACGCACACTCGTGGGCAAGGTGTTTCGCAGCGGGTTCTATTGGCCAACAGCACTCAACGACACAGTCGAGCTGGTGAAAGCTTGTGAAGCCTGTCAATTTCACGCCAAGTAGATTCATCAGCCAGCTCTGGCCCTTCAGACCATTCCCCTCTAGTGGCCGTTCACTGTTTGGGGACTGGACATCCTTGGCCCATTTCCTCGGGCACCAGGGGGCTACCGCTACCTCTACGTCGCCATTGACAAGTTCACCAAGTGGGCAGAAGTGGAAGCCGTCCGCACCATTCTGGCTGGCTCAGCAGTCAAGTTCATCAGGGGCCTCGTGAGCCGCTTTGGGGTACCTAATCGCATCATCACCTACAACGGTTCGCAGTTCACTAGCAATCTCTTCAAAACATATTTTGCTAACCTTGGAACACAGATATGCTACGCTTCGGTGGCACACCCTCAGAGCAATGGCCAAGCTAAGCGCGCCAACGCGGAGGTCCTGAAGGGCCTCAAAACTCGGACCTTAAAAAAGAAGCTGGAGAACTGTGCTACCTCTTGAGCACTCCGTTGGATTTCCCCGAAGAGGAGAGCATGATGCAGCAAAGTAGCGTAAGTATTTCCCTCAGTTTTTGAGAACCAAGGTATCAATCCAGTAGGAGACCATGCACAAGTCCCTCGTACCTACACAAAACGATAGCAACTCGCAACCAACGCGATTAGGGGCTGTCAATCCCTTCACGGTCACTTACGATAGTGAGATCTGATAGAGATGATAAATAATATTTTTGGTGTTTTTGATAGATAGATGCAAAGTGAAAAGTAAAAGGCAAAGTAAAAGCAAAGCAAGTAAATAAAGCGATAGAGAATGATATGGTGAGAATAGACCCGGGGGCCATAGGTTTCACTAGTGGCTTCTCTCAAGAGCATAAGTATTCTACGGTGGGTGAACAAATTACTGTTGAGCAATTGACAGAATTGAGCATAGTTATGAGTATATCTAGGCAATGATCATGTATATAGGCATCACGTCCAAAACAAGTAGATCGAAACGATTCTGCATCTACTACTATTACTCCACTCATCGACTGCTATCCAGCATGCATCTAGAGTATTAAGTAAAAACAGAGTAACGCTTTAAGCAAGATGACATGATGTAGATGGATAAATTCATGCAATATGATAAAAAACCCATCTTGTTATCCTCGATGGCAACAATACAATACGTGCCTTGCAACCCTTTCTATCACTGGGTAAGGACACCGCAAGATTGAACCCAAAGCTAAGCACTTCTCCCATTGCAAGAACTACCAATTTAGTTGGCCAAACCAAAAAGGATAATTCGAAGAGACTTGCAAAGATAACTCAATCATACATAAAAGAATTCAATGAAAAATCAAATATTTTCCATAGATAATACTGGATCATAAACACAGAATTCATCGGTCTCAACAAACACACCACAGAAAGAAGATTACATCGAATAGATCTCCACGAGTGAGGGGGAGAACATTGTATTGAGATCCAAAAAGAGAGAAGAAGCCATCTAGCTACTAGCTATGGACCCGAAGGTATGAAGCAAACTACTCACACTTCATCGGAGGGGCTATGATGATGATGTAGAAGCCCTCCATGGTGGATGCCCCCTCCGGCGGAGCTCGGGAACAGGCCCCAAGATGGGATCTCGTGGATACAGAAGGTTGCGGCGGTGGAATTAGGTTTTTGGCTCCTGTTCTGATCATTCGGGGATACGTAGGTACATATAGGAGGAAGGAGTACGTCGGTGGAGCGTCGAGGGGCCCACGAGGTAGGGGGCGCGCCCTCCACCCTCGTGACCGCCTCTGGCACTTCTTGGAGTAGGGTCCAAGTCTCCTGGATCACGTTCGGTTGGAAAATCATGATCCCGAAGGTTTCATTCCGTTTGGACTCCATTTGATATTCCGTTTCTTCGAAACACTGAAATAGGCAAAAAAAACAGCAATTCTGGGCTGGGCCTCCGGTTAATAGGTTAGTCCCAAAAGTAATATAAAAGTGGAAAATAAAGCCCAATATAGTCCAAAACAGTAGATAAAGTAGCATGGAGCAATCAAAAATTATAGATACATTGGAGACGTATCAGGCATCCCCAAGCTTAATTCCTGCTCATCCTCGAGTAGGTAAATGATAAAAAAGAATTTTTGATGCGGAGTGATACTTTGGCATAATTTCAATATAAATCTTCTTACTTGTGATATGAATATTCAGATCCGAAAGATTTAAGACAAAAGTTCATATTGACAGAAAAATGATAATACTTCAAGCATAATAATCAAAGCAATCATCTCTTCTCAAAATAACATGGCAAAAGAAAGTTCATCCCTACAAAATCATATAGTTAGGCTATGCTTCATTTTCGTCACACAAATATGTTCCCAACTTCTATACCCCCGATGACAAGCCAGGCAATTGTTTCATACTCAAATAATCTCAAACTTTTTCAACCTTTACGCAATACATGAGCGCGAGCCATGGATATACCACTATGGGTGGAATAGAATATGATGATGGGGATTGTGTGGAGAAGACAAAAAAGGAGAAAGTCTCACATTGAAGAGGCTAATCAACGGGCTATGGAGATGCCCATCAATTGATGTCAACATGAGGAGTAGGGATTGCCATGCAACGGATGCACTAGAGCTATAAGTAGATGAAAGCTCTACAAAAGAAACTAAGTGGGTGTGTATCCAACTTGCTTGCTCACGAAGACCTAGGGCATTTTGAGGAAGCCCATCATTGGAATATACGAGCCAAGTTCTACAATGAAAAATTCCCACTAGTATATGAAAGTGACAAAATGAGAGACTCTCTATCATGAAGATCTTGGTGCTACTTTGAAGCACAAGTGTGGTAAAAGGATAGTAGCATTGTCCCTTCTCTCTTTTTCTCTCATTTTTTCTTTTTTTTGGGCCTTTTTTTTGGCCTTGCTTTTTTTCTCTCTTTTTTTTCTTCTCTTTTTTTCGTCCGGAGTCTCATCCCGACTTATCGGGGAATCATAGTCTCCATCATCCTTTCCTCACTTGGGACAATGCTCTAATAATGATGATCATCGCACTTTTATTTTTCTTACAACTCAACAATTACAACTCGAAACTTAGAACAAATTATGACTCTATATGAATGCCTCCGGCGGTGTACCGGGATGGTGCAATGAATCAAGAGTGACATGTATGGAAAATAATGCATTGTGGCTTTGCCACAAATACGATGTCAACTACATGATCATGCAATGGCAATATGACAAAAGTAATGTATGTCATAATAATGTTGCATGACAATATATCTCGGAATGGCTATGGAAATGCCATGATGGGTAGGTATGGTGGCTGTTTTGAGGAAGATATAAGGAGGTTTATGTGTGATAGAGCGTATCGTATCACGGGGTTGGATGCATCGGCGAAGTTTGCACCAACTCTCAAGGTGAGAAAGGGCAATGCACGGTACCGAAGAGGCTAGCAAAGGTGGAAAGGTGAGAGTGCGTATAATCCATGGACTCAACATTAGTTAGAAGAACTCATATACTTATTGCAAAAATTTAGAAGCCATAAAAAATCAATTACTACATGCATGCTCCTAGGGGGATAGATTGGTAGGAAAAGACCGCCGCTCGTCCCCGACCGCCACTCATAAGGATGCACAAGCCAGGTACACTTCATGTTTCAAATTTGTTACACAACTTTAACCATATGTGCCTGCTACAGGACTTGCAAACCTCAACACAAGTATTTCTCAAATTCACAATTATCAACTAGCCCGACTTTGATATTATCACCTCCATATCTCAAAACAATTATAAAGCATCAAACTTATCTTAGTATTCAATTCACTAAAAAGAAAGTTTCACATATCTTGAACACTAAGTATATTAACATTAAGCAAATTACCATGCTATTAACGACTCTCAAAATAATCTAAGTGAAGCATGAGAGATCAATAGTTTCTTTAAAACAAATCCACCACCGTGCTCTAAAAGATATAAGTGAAGCACTAGAGCAAAACTATCAAGCTCAAAAGATATAAGTGAGGCACTATGAGCAAAACTATCAAGCTCAAAAGATATAAGTGAAGCACATAGAGTATTCTAACAAATTCCAATTCATGTATGGATCTCTCAAAAGATGTGTACAGCAAGGATGATTGTGGTAGACTAACAAGCAAAGACACAAATAATACAAGACACTCCAAGCAAAACACATATCATGTGGTGAATAAAAATATAGCTCCAAGTAAATTACCGATGGAAGTGGACGAAAGAGGGGATGCCTTCCGGGGCATCCCCAAGCTTTGACTTTTTGGTGTCCTTGGATTATCTTGGGGGTGCCATGGGCATCCCCAAGCTTAGGCTCTTGCCACTCCTTGTTCCATAATCCATCAAAAGAATTCACCCAAAACTTGAAAACTTCACAACACAAAACTCATCAGAAATCTCGTGAGCTCCGTTAGAGAAAGAAAACAAAGAACTACTTAAGGTACTATAATGAACTCATTATTTATTTATATTGGTGTTAAACCTACTGTGTTCCAACTTCTCTATGGTTTATAAACTATTTTACTAGCCATAGATTCATCAAAATAAGCAAACAACACACGAAAAACAGAATCTGTCAAAAACAGAACAGTCTGTAGCAATCTGTAACTAACGCAAACTTATGGAACTCTAAAAATTCTACCAAAATAGGAAGTCCTAGAAATTTTTTTATTGAAATCATCAAAATGAATCAATGCAAAATCACGTTCCTGTGATTTAACATAAATATATTCGTGCGTGCAAAGTTTCTGTTTTTAGCAGAATCAAATCAACTATCATCGTAGGTTATCCTATAGGTTCTACTTGGCACAAACACTAATTAAAACATAAAACCACATCCAAACAGAAGGTAGATGGATTATTTATTCCTAAACATAAGCAAAAAACAAAAAAACACAAAATAAAATTGGGTTGCCTCCCAACAAGTGCTATCGTTTAACGCCCCTAGCTAGGCATTGAGAATTGTAATGATGCTCACATGAAAGACAAGAATTGAAGCACAAAGAGAGCATCATGAAACACGTGACAAACACATCTAAGTCTAACATACTTCCTATGCATAGGCATATTATAATCGAACAAATTTGCAAGGCAAGCAAATACTAGCATATGCAAGGAAGAAGAAAGAGACAATAGCAATCTCAACATGACGATAGGTAATTTAATAAGATAAAACTTTATACAACTATATTTTCCTCTCTCATAATAATTACATGTAGGATCATAGGCCAATTCAACAAAATATCTATCACCAAACATATTCTCAACATGATCCACATGCATGAAAAGTTGACACTCTTCCAAGATAGTGGGATTAACATTAACTAAAGTCACGACCTTTCCGAACCCACTTTTATCAAAAATATCATAAGATTGAACATACTCCAAATATGTGGGATCTAAAGTTGACACTCTTCCAAACTCACCTTCAATATTATTGCAAACACTATTATCAATATCATATTCATCACGGGGCTTAAATAAATTTTCAAGGTTATAAGAAGAATCACCCCAATCATGATCATCGAAACAGGTAGTAGACATAGCAAAACTAGCATCCCTAAGCTTAGGGTTTTGCATATTATTAGCACAATTTACATCAAGAGAATTTATAGGAAAATCATTGCAACCATGCTTTTTATTCAAGAGTTATCGTGAATCTCTTCATAAATTTCTTCATCGTAATTTTCAGATTCACAAATTTCAAGCAAAACATCATAAAGATAATATAGTGCACAAAACTCACTAGCAATTGGTTCAACATAATTGGATCTCTTAAAAAGATTAGCAAGCAGATGAGGATCCATAGATCTTAGGTTCTCTGTTTAGCAATAAACAAGCATCTAATCCAACCAACAAGCAAAGAAAACGGCAAACAAAAAGAGAGGAGGAGATTGGGAAAGAGAGGACGAATAAAACGGCAAGGGTGAAGTGGGGGAGAGGAAAACGAGAGGAAAATGGCAAATAATGTAATGCGAGAGATAGGGATTGTGATGGGTACTTGTTATTGTTGACTTGATTGCGTGAGCCTCCGCGGCAACGGCGCCAAAAATTCTTCTTGCTACCTCTTGAGCACTGCGTTGGATTTCCCCGAAGAGGAGAGGATGATGCAGCAAAGTAGCGTAAGTATTTCCCTCAGTTTTTGAGAACCAAGGTATCAATCTAGTAGGATACCATGCACAAGTCCCTCGTACCTACACAAAACGATAGCAACTCGCAACCAACGCGATTAGGGGTTGTCAATCCCTTCACGGTCACTTACAATAGTGAGATCTGATAGAGATGATAAATAATATTTTTGGTGTTTTTGATAGATAGATGCAAAGTGAAAAGTAAAAGGCAAAGTAAATGCAAAGCAAGTAAATAAAGCGGTAGAGAATGGTATGATGAGAATAGACCCGGGGGCCATAGGTTTCACTAGTGGCTTCTCTCAAGAGCATAAGTATTCTACGGTGGGTGAACAAATTACTGTTGAGCAATTGACAGAATTGACCATAGTTATGAGTATATCTAGGCAATGATCAAGTATATAGGCATCACGTCCAAAACAATTAGATCGAAACGATTCTGCATCTACTACTATTACTCCACTCATTGACCGCTATCCAGCATGCATATAGAGTATTAAGTAAAAACAGAGTAACGCTTTAAGCAAGATGACATGATGTAGAGGGATAAATTCATGCAATATGATAAAAAACCCATCTTGTTATCCTCGATGGCAACAATACAATACGTGCCTTGCAACCCTTTCTGTCACTGGGTAAGGACACCGCAAGATTGAACCCAAAGCTAAGCACTTCTCCCATTGCAAGAACTACCAATCTAGTTGGCCAAACCAAAAAGGATAATTCAAAGAGACTTGCAAAGATAACTCAATCATACATAAAAGAATTCAGAGAAGAATTAAATATTTTCCATAGATAATACTGGACCATAAACCCACAATTCATTAGTCTCAACAAACACACCGCAAAAAGAAGATTACATCGAATAGATCTCCACGAGAGAGGGGGAGAACATTGTATTGAGATCCAAAAAGAGAGAAGAAGCCATCTAGCTACTAGCTATGGACCCAAAGGTCTGAAGTAAACTACTCACACTTCATCGGAGGGGCTATGGTGATGATGTAGAAGCCCTCCGTGGTGGATGCCCCCTCCGGCGGAGCTCCGGAACAAGCCCCAAGATGGGATCTCGTGGATACAGAATGTTGCGGCGGTGGAATTAGGTTTTTGGCTCCTGTTCTGATCGTTCGGGATACGTAGGTATATATAGGAGGAAGGAGTACGTCGGTGGAGCGTCGAGGGGCCCACGAAGTAGGGGCGCGCCCAGGGGGGCGCCTTCCACCGTCGTGACCGCCTCTGGCACTTCTTGGAGTAGGGTCCAAGTCTCCTGGATCACGTTCGGTTGGAAAATCACGATCCCGAAGGTTTCATTCCGTTTGGACTCTGTTTGATATTCCGTTTCTTCGAAACACTGAAATAGGCAAAAAAACAGCAACTCTGGGCTGGGCCTCCGTTTGGATCCGGCTGGATCTGTGACCAGCGGTGAGCAGAGAGAGAGAGTGTGGCCACCGCTGTCGTGTTTAGATCTGGAGATGATGAGACAGTGTGAAGATAGCAACACTAGCAAGCAAGCGTGGAGGCTCCTGCCTATATAGTGGATTACTAGTTTTGTTCTGTCTACCGGAGCCGGCTTGACCTCGTCAATGACTGCCGAGAAGTCTTCATGCACGTGCCCCGCAGGTGCAGTTGTCGTCATTTTGATATGATGTACCGGATTATAACATATAACACGAAAAAATGCCACATGACAGGAAATCATAACCTCACTGCCCAAAGGAGACAACATGAATCCCGACAGACAAACTAGACAAGGATCAAAGCTCAAATTAAAGATAAACTCATAGAAAAGGGGTCCGCCGATAGATGTCCTAATTAACATAGCCGGTTGACCTACACGGCAGCCGAGTAGTCTTTGTGCATGTGACCCCAATGACTAGCCCAACTCAGTTGTCGTTGTTTAACCCTCACAGTGATCTGAAGCACATGACTCCTAATTTTGCGAGATGACAAGAAACCTTTTTTTAGATTTCTCACCAGAACTACATCCATGTACAACACAGGCTGCACGATATGTAGACGATAGCCAATCTAGGCGTGTATGCTAGAGTCTGGTCACATGCATGGACGAATTGATCTTCCGTGTCTTGCAGGGATCATCTAGGCACCAACGTATGTACAACACTTCTCTAGGTCTACTGCTCGTCTCTCTCTTCTATTAACTCATCCGACTTGCGGGGCCGGGGAGTGTGCCTATGGTCGGTTCTCAATTGTGGTCCCACATGTGTGTGCAAACGCAATATGACACGTGTTCCATTCGGAGAGCGGCGTGCCAGACCGACCGACCGTCTGGGGTGCGACGCGAACGTGACGGGCGTGCTGTATATTCCGTACATGTGTACCGCCCTTTTATTAAGGCTTTGCTCCATGGCGCAATCCATGGATACAAAATTAGTATAGTGTACTAAAAGTCAAGGGTGGGGCTTTTCCTGCATGGTAGGCGGGGCAGTTTTGCCTAGTCGGTTCAACAGAGACGCGAGGAGATGAGGGAGTAGGCTGCTGCAAATGTAGGGCTATGTGATTTGACAGTGAGTTACTGTTGGACAGGTGGGGCCCCGTGATTTGACTTGCCATTATCATTTTAACTGCGGCGCTACGACCAGCGTGACTCTCCCGATTCCTGACCACCTCCATACAGGTGCCTCTCCCAATGCTCCACCATGTAGAGGCTGGCTCTTGCATGAGAGCCCACTCCTCCACTTTTTCCTTGCCTCATTCCTCCACATATGTAAAAATGCCATGCAAAGCGGGCTTATAGCCCACTATTGTACTTACTTGCTCCTTCAGGTGCTAAGCCTGCCACATAGGATAAAGTCTGATGTGGCAACTTAATTAAGAAGAGAGAGACTAGTTTGGTGACCCAAGGAAGAAACGGTGCTAAGCGCGTGTACCTAGGTGAAAAGACAATTTTGAGTCTATAGCTAATTAAATGAAGCAAACTTAGCAACAAAAAACTAAGCACCTATGCATTGGGGACATGATTGCTAAGCCATTTAATGCCCTTAGCACCTCATCTAAGCACCATTTCATTGGAAGAGGTCACTCCTTGGCAAATGCAATAAATACTACGAAGAAAGAGATAGAGAGAAGTAAAAAAACTCTTATAGCCAACCTTATAGCTAACCTTGTTGTAGTATGAGTGACTAAGTGATGACTATGTATTACATGCCAACATCATATAGCCTAACACACCATGTTAAATATCCAAGGGCGTGACCGCGCGATTGAGGCGATGGTCGTGGTAGGCACGACCATGATACATGGTGCTGGCAGCCCTTGGATCTGAGATCGAACGGTCGCATGCTAAGTTGCTAAAAATTGGCATAATAACCCTCCAGGATAGGATATTCACCCATAGGTCTAGAATCACGCCATGCAACCATTCGATCTCAGATCCAAGGGCTCTCGGAAGGCCGTATCATGGGAGAATGGAAAGCTTCGTATCACCTGTCGGGGATATACCCCGCGGTGCAACCCGCTGGATGTATGACCCGGCTGGAGCGTAGCGACTCACTGGTGACCCGCCTGGAGCTTGGCAATTCACGGATAACCCGCCCGATATTGGCGACTCATTAGAACCCGGCGGGCGGGTCAGATGGACAACAAGGCCCAAAGCCCAGAAGGCCGGCTCACGTTATGATGGGCCGGCTTAAGAGGAAAGAGATGACAAATATTTCCTTTATGAGGAAGCAAGACCCGGACTTGTATTTAACTTGTAAGAGAAGATAGACTAGTCCTGGTCCTACTAGGATTCCACATGTAACCCGCCCCTCTAACTTATATAAGGAGGGGCAGGGCACCCCAAGAAGGACAGGCAACAAGAAACAATCTCTAGGGCTAGACACAAAGAGCCGGCTTACCGGCGACTCCCTCATGATCATAATGAGACCTAGCCACAAACAGCATGTAGGGCTATTCCGGATGATGTTTCCTGGGGCCCGAAGCTATCTAAATCTTTGTCTTGTGTTGCGTCTCTCGATTCCGCCCAACCCCTCTCAAACTACCACAATAGATGTGTTGGCCTCGCGACTAAGTCCTCACGCTAAGGACATCTGCCCTGACAATTCCATGATAGTTTGCACCCACCATGGAGCTTGCACACGGTGGTGTTGAGTTCTTGGAGGGATCTCTTCAGGGATCAAGGAGCTCGTGATTAGACAAAGGTTTGAGTTCAAGAAAATTAAGATAGTGTTGGGTGCGTTGCCGCCGATGCAAGTTGAAGACCGATCAGTGCAAATATCACGTCGCAAGAACCGATAGGAAATATTTGCAGTGTGTTATGTGATTGGGGAGCGGTTAAACCACAAGTCACCGAGAACGTCGACTTCCGCTGTTGCTTGTTTCTCGGGCGTGTGAAGTACGGATGAAACACGAAATTGCTGCTGTTACTTTTTGCCAAAAAACAATTGGTGGGCGTTGTGATCTCCATCACAGCAATAAGGAAAGAGAAATAAGGTACGATTACGATCCAGAGGAGATATGGTCATGGGCGCAAAAAAAGTCAACCGCCCTGGACTCCTTGGCCATCACGGATTGCTCGTCGCCTCCTCCGGTCGCCGTTGCTGAGCCGCCGGTTGTCGTTAAGACACCACGAGCAGTTCTCACCACTTTGACCTGCCCTCGCCGACGCAGGTTTTTTCCCCGAGTCGCCATGATGAGAGCTTCAGCCTTCACCGGCCTCACCTTCACCGCCGCGCCATTGGGCCTCTGCTCCGAGTTGTTGTGTTCGCCTCGAATCACCGGGTCCCGCTGGTTCGACCCCGAGCCGCCCGCGGCCATGGTTCGACTCCGCCTTTTATTCTGCTGCAGGCACGGCTGTCCGAGCAGCTCTCGTGCTGCCCTTGACCCGGCCCGTTTCCCCGAGGGCCAGCACCTACTCAAAGCCGCCGAGCTCACCTTGCATTGAGCTCTGATGTGGCCTCGGCTGGCCGCTTCCGAGCGCAGCCTTTGCCTATGAGCTGCCTCGCCGGGTCGTGCTCCACCAGGTTACGCCCGCCAGCTTCGGAAGCCGCCTGTTGCTGCTCCTCCGCGCATCGCACTTGACCTCGCCTTGAGCCACCCGGTCA
The DNA here is from genome assembly GCF_018294505.1 of Triticum aestivum. Taxonomy (NCBI): domain Eukaryota; kingdom Viridiplantae; phylum Streptophyta; class Magnoliopsida; order Poales; family Poaceae; genus Triticum; species Triticum aestivum. The sequence continues at coordinate 230,036,959 of NC_057810.1, forward strand.
CCTGCATCACCACAACTGGGATCTGCTTCAACCTGCCGCCTCGCCGGCGCCTCTCCACCGTCGTGACAACGACGCCTCAAGCTGCCGCCGTGGCCTTGAGTCGCCGCCGTGACCCGCCCTGTCACGGACCTTCTCATCAGCCCCGTAGCATCGAGCTGACCGCCTCGCGCCATTCCCACGGTTTTTGCGGCAAGTCACCGTCACCGTCCGGCTTTGTGCCTGATTCAAGTCGCCACCGGCTTCTGAGCCGTCCGGCCTTGACCCGCCAGCCGACGGGTCGCCTCCGCCGCATCACTTTTTCAATCAGCCACCGCGCGACCTTGCCTCTAGGCCACCCGTGCCGTGAGCCGCCCGCCCATGGAGCCACCTACCGCGGTGGTCCGCCTCTGCCTTTGGCTGGCCTCGAGTCCCTGCCTCCCCTCGCTATTTATCCATGGGCTCTGCCCTGCCTTGGCTGCTACACCTGTGCGCCCGTCCCCAAGACGCCCGCTTGATGGCTTGACTCTATCTGGCCGCCCTGCCCAAGGCCGGGTGCTCCGCCTGGATACCGCTCACTGAAAGTTGGACGTACACCCATCAAGCGTGCATTGCTTGGAATAGATGGTCACTGATTGGTATTTGCTTGGAATTCTGGAGCATAGGAGGTACTAGTTAAGTCTGATTTTCTTTCCATTGGAACATTCACATGGAGGAGAAGTGCATGTACGCATGATTGGTTCAAGGACCGTTGTGCCAAGCACAAAAAGGAGAACAGGTCTTAGTGAGTTGTTCTCTTAATCTCGTCGCTCCTGTCATTTGGGTTTACATCAAAAACGCCTCGTCAGCATCAGTAAAGCTGCCCGACGAGCAGGCATGCACGTGGGTTAGATGTGTAAACCACCGCCCCTACAGTACATTATACTGGTACAATCTACTTCAAACACGCCGAAGAGCCGGTAATTCAACAGAAGCAATAAGCACAAACCTTGATGCTTTGGTCTGGCTATCTAGACTTGCTTTTCGTTGTCAGTGTCATCCGATAAAAAAATGCCAGGTGATATTCATCTAAGTTTATTTTATTAAACATATTGTTTTCATCAAAGAACAATTACTTTGGTTTGTATATTTTTATGTGCAGCAAAGGTGGTGCCATGTTGTGCCTATAAAGTGTATGTCAGCACCATCACGCACCAGCGCCTGCGCCCGCTTACTGATGGAACAGGTGTGCGCAAGTCGCCACCCATACAGCTTAATCTACATCAACCTGCCGGAGCCGCATTGAGCCGCCCTTGCCGCCTTGAGCCGCCGGGGTTATATTAAGTCGTTGGTCTGCCATGAGCCGCCAGAACTATATTGAGTTGCTGGTCTGCCTGAGCTACCTCTGTCGTGATAAACGGATCATCCATCATCCAAACAAATCTGGTGATATCCATCCAAATTTATTTTATTAGCACATGTTGTTTTTGTCAAAGAACAAATTTATCTTTGCCTTGGTCTGCAATATTGTTTACGCAGAGCAATTATTTATTACAAAAAGTGATATTATACCGTGGAGATGGAGGCACGCCAACATCTTTTGGCACAGGTGGTCATTGTTAACTCAATGGACTCCCGTACCGGCTTACAACGCCGTGGCCGTCTCTCGCGACCGCATCAGCTTACAACGCCGAGGCCGTCTCTCGTGACCACGGCCGGTTCATTTGCCTGTGCCGCCTCTGATGTTGTGGTTGTCTTTACTGTCCGTCTCTCGCGGCCTGCTCTACATCAACACACCGGGCCGCACATATTTGGATGAATTGTTTATTGAGTATGAGCAAGTCACTGCTTGGGAAGCCCGGTTTTCTTCCAACAAATTGGAGGCAAATTATCATATATTATCAGCCGCCGACTGCACTGGATGGTTCAATGGGCATGCACACAAGTTGCCGCCACTACAGTTTGGTTAACTTCAAAATAGCCAGTTGGGAGGAACCATTGGCCGAGTTGCTGACACGGCTCATACCGGATCATTTATAACCCGCCGTAGTCACCTCAACCTTCTGTGGATTCACATCGCGCTATCAACACCGATGATATACACCTTCTGCTCTGGTCAAATATGGAGAATCTCAAGCCAACTCCTCGAGTCGTCTTGAGACTCGGGGGCTACAATGGTATGACTCGGCAAAATCAGCCGGTTTTAATGAATTCAAAAACTCCGGGTCATTGAAGGGAAAAATAACCCGGGCCCCGGAGATTGCTGCTAGATCAATGAAAATTTAAAAGCCCTCAGAAGAATTCCGGCTCAAAATAAGGGCTCTGGTTTAAAATTCGGTTCAAGAGACATCTTTCTCCCAAAAAGCACTGAAGCTCTCAAATCCAGTTCAAAATCCGCCTCAAGGTAAATTTTCCCCTCACAAATTTTTGAAGCTTCCAAATCCGGTTTAAAATTCCGGTTCAAAAAGAATTAATTTCTAAGTTCGAGTTCTAAGAAAAAATAAAAGTTGCCAAAAAGAACTTCCTGCCATGATGCGTGGTTCAAACATAGGTACCCTGCCTTACGGCTTATCTTATTTGTAACGCCCCGAGACCGACGCTCCAGAAGACTTCCAGGGTTTCCGAGTTTCGCCGTGTGTTTCTTTTGTGCTTGCTCTTTTATTTTTTGCATCGCATCATGTCATCATGCCATCATGCCATTTTTTTTTAAATCAACTAAATAAATTGTATGGATCTTCGATCCATTTAAATCGAGGGAAGGATGACTTCTCTTTATAATATATCCTCCCGATATTAGTGGAGCTATTATAAAATAATCCATTCTTTGGAATCACCATAACACACTTGAAAAATCCCCACTCCCTTTCTACTTCAAGTTTGGTCCCCAAACTTTGCCAACATTTCTTTTTCCATTTATCGAGGCTCCTCCTAAATTCTCAACAATTTTGGACTCTTCTAAATCCTAGTCCTAGTTCAAACCTATTGAATTAAATTCAAATGATTTTGAATTTAATCTTTCGATCATGCCCACTTCTATTTTTCCTGGATCGAGCTCATTTTTGTGAGTCCGGGAAAATTGTCTCCATGCCCAGATTCCACCCCTACCTTCTCTTTCTCTTCTTTCTCTTTTCTGTTTTTTTTGTAAATGGAAAAGAATAGGAGGGAGAGAAGAGAAGCCCAGCCGGCCTCTTGGGCCTGTCTAACCAGGCCGGCCCACTAAATCCCAGCAGCCCAGCCACCCCACCTTTCCTAACCCTAGCCCGACCTCTCCCTCCATCCTCCTGCGCCGCCACTCGCTCGCACTCGCTCGCATCGAGCTCCCTGCGCCCGATCCACCTCGCCCTTCTTTCTCCCTCGCGCGACCAGCGCCACGCCCTCGTCCCGTCCCCTCGGCCTCCTCCTCGTCGCCTGCATCCGCCGCCCGGCCTCCGCAACACCACCGGGACGGCCAACTCCGGCGGCCCTCCGTCCCCTGCGGCCGTCTCCCTCCTCGCCGTCGTCCATGGCCACCACCACCTCCGTCGCCTGCGCCTGTGCGCCTCCTCCTCGCCAAGGCCCCGTCGCCCGAGCGCTCGAGGAGAGGAGCTCCTCGAGCACCCGTCCCGCAGGAGGCCGCCGCTACCTTGTACGCCCGCAGGAGCGCCAACGCCACCAGAGTCGTGCTCGTCGCGACCTCGCTTCCCTGCCTCCGGCGACTGTCGCCGCACCGCGCACCCCGGCAATCCTCCTGCTCCGCCGGCCTGGTCCGCCTCGTCGCCGTCCTCCCAGCGCTGCCTCGAGCTCGTCACCGCTTTGCTTCGCCTCCTGGCATACAACAGCAGCGTCCACTTCGTCCCTCGTTGGCCTTCGACCCCTGCTCGACGCCAAGACCGCTACTCCATGTCCCCGTGGACACCAAGTTCTTTTCGGAGACCTCTCCAAGACCAGGATACACCAAGACCGTTCGTGGATTTCGTCAAGTTCGAGCACCGCTAAACGAGGGTTTTTGCCTTGCTCATTTTGGATGCGCCAAGTTCCTGTTCGAAAGTACGTCTACATGGACAAGTACCGTGGCACCGAAGACTTTTGTTGCGTCAAGTCCCTCTCCGACAATTGTTGGACTACCGTCGACGTGCATTTCGCCAAGTACCACTACCGACGAGCCCCGAAGGACTTGGTTGCGACAAGTTCCTCTCCAAACGTGAACGTCTACTTCCACGACTGCTGCAAGAACAACTACTTCCACGACGTCCGTGAACCACTACCGTCGCCCCGAAGATGTTGGATTCGTCAAGTACCTCTCCGAAAACGAACGTGTACCACTACTTCCACTACCGTCGCGAGAACGTCTACTTCCGCTACGGCCGAGTACAACTACTTCCGACGACGTCTCGTGAACGACTACTTCCTCTACGAAACTCGAACCGCTCCGAAAACGCACGCTTCGAAGGTATAACCCCGAGACGACGCCCGTGACCTAATGCATGTGTTGAATGAGATGCATCGTTTGCTCTGTGATCGAATCGTCCTTGCGATGCCCCTCTTTTGCCGTGCCACCGTCCGGTGGGACACCCGGTAACCGGGATCACCCCACCATCTCTAGCATGTTCCGCACATCCGCACGCCTCCTTTTGCACCGGTATCTCCGTGAGCTACCGGAACCGATATGTTGCCGTGGCATCATTTTCGGATATGTTGCCGTGGCACCATTTTTGTTTCGCCGCCGTGGCACCCTTTTCGTTCCGCCATGGTGAACAAATGCTTCTTAATGCTCTTGTCAACATTTTCATAAAAATTGCATAAAACTTGCATATGTCATCCGCATCATGATAACAACAATTAAAATGTTTAAACTTGTTGTTGCATTAAATTGCTAAATGCATATGGGGATTTACCGGATTTGTTGTTTTTATATCCGGCCCCATTTAAATTGTTTAGATGGTGTAGTTTATTTATGCTTCACCTCTTGCCATGTTTAACAACATTTAATATTGTTGGGTAGCTTAAACGAGAGATAACTAAATAATTGATGTGGTGTTTCGTCAATATGCAACTCGTTGCATATTGAGCTCCACTTAATTTGTAGTATTGTTTGTTGCACTTTGCCATGCCATGCCTCATTAAACCGGACATGCATCATACTTGTTTGTGCATCATGCCATGTTTATGCTTGTGTGTTTACTATGTTGTTTGTTTCTTTCCGGGTTGCTTCTCTCGTTAGCTTCGGTTTCGTTCCGGAGTTGTGAGGATTCGTTCGACTACGACCGTTTGTCTTCTTCTTGGACTCGTTCTTCTTCCTTGCGGGATCTCAGGCAAGATGATCATACCCTCGAAATCACTACTATCTTTGCTATGCTAGTTTGCTCGCTCTTTGCTATGCCAATGCTACGATGCCTACCATTTGCTTGTCAGCCTCCCAAATTGCCATGTCAAACCTCTAACCCACCATGTCCTAGCAAACCGTTGATTGGCTATGTTACCGCTTTGCTCAGCCCCTCTTATAGCGTTGTTAGTTGCAGGTGAAGATTGAAGTTTGTTCCTTGTTGGAACATGGAGATGTTGTTCCTTGTTGGAACATGTTTACTTGTTGGGATATCACAATATATCTTATTTAATTAATGCATCTATATACTTGGTAAAGGGTGGAAGGCTCGGCCTTATGCCTGGTGTTTTGTTCCACTCTTGCCGCCCTAGTTTCCGTCATATCGGTGTTATGTTCCCGGATTTTGCGTTCCTTACACGGTTGGGCTATAATGGGAACCCCTTGACAGTTCGCCTTAAGTAAAGCTCCTCCAGCAATGCCCAACATTGGTTTTACCATTTGCACTAACAACCTACCACCTTCCCTTGGGTTCTGCAGACTCAAGGGTCATCTTTATTCTAACCCCCCCCCGGGCCAGTGCTCCTCTGAGTGTTGGTCCGAACTGGGCAGCCTGCGGGGCCACCTCGGGGAAACTTGAGGGTTGGTTTTACTCGTAGCTTGACCTATCTGAGTGTGCCCTGAGAAAGAGATATGTGCAGCTCCTATCGGGATTTGTCGGCACATTCGGGCGGTGTTGCTGGTTTAGTTTTACCCTGTCGAAATGTCTTGTTGTACCGGGATACCGAGTCTGATCGGAATGTCTCGGGTGGAGGTCTATTCCTTCGTTGACCGTGAGAGCTTGTCATGGGCTAAGTTGGGACACCCCTGCAGGGATTTGAACTTTCGAAAGCCGTGCCCGCGGTTATGGGCAGATGGGAATTTGTTAACGTCCGGTTGTAGAAAACCCGAAGTTGACCTTAATTAAAATACATCAACCGCGTGTGTAACCGTGATGGTCTCTTTCCGGCGGAGTCCGGGAAGTGAACACGGTGTTGGAGTTATGCTTGACGTAGGTTGCTATAGGATCACTTCTTGATCATACTTTTATCGACCGTGCTTTGCCTTCTCTTCTCGCTCTCATTTGCGTATGTTAGCCACCATATATGCTAGTCGCTTGCTGCAGCTCCACCTCATTACTCCATCCTTCCTATAAGCTTAAATAGTCTTGATCTCGCGGGTGCGAGATTGCTGAGTCCCCGTGGCTCACAGATACTTCCAAAACCAGTTTGCAGGTGCCTATGTTACCGTGCAGATGACGCAACCAAGCTCAAGGAGGAGCTCGATGAAGATCTTGCCCTTTGTGTTGTTTCGTTCTAGTTGATCAGTAGTGGAGCCCAGTTGGGGTCGATCGGGGACCTTTGTCGCATTTGGGGTTCTTCTTTTATTTTGGTTCCGTAGTCGGACCTTGATTGTATCTGGATGATGTAATGCTTTATTCATGTAATTGTGTGAAGTGGCGATTGTAAGCCAACTATGTATCTCTTTCCCTTATGTATTACATGGGTTGTGTGAAGATTACCTCACTTGCGACATTGCTTTCAATGCGGTTATGCCTCTAAGTCGTGCTTCGACACGTGGGAGATATAGCCGCATCGAGGGCGTTACAAGTTGGTAATCAGAGCCTTCCCCGACCTTAGGAGCCCCACTGCTTGATCGTTTTTAGCGGCCGAGTTGTGTCTAGAAAAAATGTTTTGAGTCATTTAGGATTATATATATCGGAGAGTTAGGAATTCTTTTTACTCCCCAGTCTCCTCATCGCTCTGGTAAGGCATCCTGACGTAGAGTTTTGACTCTTCTCTTCTCAAATTCACTAAAATTTTTTTAGGATCACGCGGGTATCTTGGAATCGTTCCGATGGTTTTATGATGAGAACATTGTCTTGGTGCCTCCTGTCAGGGGTTTAGTGGAAGTGTCCCGGGGAGTTGAGCTCTGAGGTGTTGTCGTCATAATTTTATCGTTGCAGTTCTGGAATACCTGAGTTTAGTACGCCGACATCGAAAATCTCTTTTATGCAGTTCGTTGGTGAGATAACCCCGATAACCCAGTACTGAGGTGAGTACGGGAGTATTGCCATAACTTGTATAACGGATGCTTTTCGAAGGTTGAGGTAGACGATTTCCGAAGGTTTCTTGGTTATGTGTTGAAGGATGGATACAGCTGGATGTAGGATTTGCTAGTTTTGGGTGAGATATTATGCTTCCCCTGTATCCCCAACACCTGATTGCATAACCGGAAAATTTCGGGAGTTTCATAGGTGGGAATTCAAGTAGCTCTTAGGATATCTTTCGACAGATGTATGATATGAAATTGGGGTTCGACGTCTAGTGGTCCGCCTATTCACGGTCGATTTTACAGTGGTCTCGTTGTGTCTTAAAGAGTCCTTGGCTATGCCGACTCGGGGACGCTTCGTATGTCATGTGCACTGCCTTGTACATGATGGTGCTGTACGATCGAGCCCGTGTAGGCCCCACCACGAAAACTTCGGACGAAATCTCTATCATATGTTTGTTCTGGCTTATTCTGCAAGCCAATCCTTTGTTTTGTTTTGAGTTGTGGTATTCGAGTTGCTTCGAAGTCAAATGTTCAATCCATACCTTTTCTAAATGGTGTTCTCATACCTCGATGTGAACACTAATCCTTCTCGATCATCGAAACTGTCCATGTCAATCCTTTTCACCGGTGTGCTTCTCTTCAAGTGGATCCGATCATTTCAACATCAGAAAGATCAATTATCATTTCTTCTCAACGGTGTTTTCCCACCCTCCCACCCTTGTTTTCTTGAAGGATTCAGAATTATTGATCAAGTATCCATCTTATTGATGTGAAGTCTCTCCATTCTTTCCTTCAATGTTCTTATCCGGTGATTCTCATGAAGATTCTAATGGAGCTTCAAGTTCGTCATTCCTCATTCCTTTCTCTTCTCCGGTGGATTCAAGTCAAGTTTTGTTGATCATACCTTTTTCCTCATTTCAATGTCTTCTCATACCGGTGCACCTCATTATCATTCTACTTCTCGCTATTTGTTATTCCGGAGTGCTCAAGATATCTCGAAGATTCGTGTTTCCACTCTGCTTTCGTTCAAGCTCTTTCGAGATTGGTATCTCATTCAAGTCATTTAATTCAACCGGTGCATTATCTCTCTTCAAATTGTTCAACGGTGTTTCTTTTGAGTGGGCCCTAACCCACAGGTCTTTTCCCAGGATCTTACCTGACTCTTCTAATTCTCCCGGAGATGTCCTTAAAATTCTTTTCGAAGTTTGACGTAAGAATGAGTTATCATCAATCAAATGCAATCTCCTAGATCTTTCACAATTATTTTCATCGTTGGCTCAACCTCTTCGTTTTGATTCTTCCGGAGTGTCTAAATAATTCTTGGTGATGTTTCTCGTCATTTGAAGACCGAAGAAGAGTTTCTCTTTAATCTTGCTCTATTCTCTTCAAGATTCATGGTGCTAGCTTGTTGCCATCCTCTCATAATTGTTTTCGATTGTGAGAATATTTTTCATCCATCTGGAGCTATTCAAGAGTCTTCTCAGTTTGTCATCCGGAGTCCATCAATTCAGATTTATTCATTCTCAGTTTACAGTTATCATTCTCCGATCTTACCGGTGCCTTGTTCAAGTGATCTTTAATCGGCTCGTGCTCTCTTCGTTCTCATGTATCTAAATACCCTAAAGTATCTTCATTCATTTTGCAATTCTTCCCGGTGATTTGTGCATTTGCTACGTTCAATTTCAATTCTTATGGTGGTTCGTTCAAGAGTTCTCTTTCTTTGTTATCATATCAATTCATTCGTTCTTTCCAAATCCTACCGGTGGTTCGTTGAAGACCTTCTCAAGTTTACGCCATATCTCTCTTAATCCTTTCTTCAAGAATAAGTTGTGTGCCAAATCCGTTGATTGTCGTCAATTTAATTGGCGAAGGATACGCATAACATAATTCTTATTCTTCTTTCATCAAGTTTATTCAATTTCTTTTCCGAAGTGGTTCATCGTATCACATTCTCAGTCGAGTTGCTCATCTTTTCTTTCCCGGAGTGCCAAGCTCTAATTATCATTCCAAAGATCTATCTAACCATTGCAAGGGTTCAACTTGTGTTTTCAACTTCTCCTTCATTTTCGTTTTGATCATCTTTTTGTTACCGGAGTTCTTCATGGGAAGTTCTACATGATGGTTCATCAAGGATTTATATTTCTTCTCGAAGTGTTCATCGAGATTCTTTTCTAAGAAACTCAAGCATTCTTCATCTGCTATCCGGAGTGCAATTTCTTTCTACCGTATCTTTGGAGGTGGTATTATGTCCTTCTTGATAATTCCCCTTCGTTGCTTCGTGAGTCACAAGTTATCAGAATGAGATATTTAAATCCATCAATCTCTTCTTTGGAGTTATCTTGAGTTATATTTCACCTAAAGCCTTCCCTAAGGATTGTTGCCATTTAGGTGCTTGTAAATGATCCAAGTACTTCATTTATCCTCCCGGCGAAATAAGTTTCTCGTCTCCTCGTTCATATCAATCCAATCTTGTTTTTCGTAAGTGGCAGGTTGTCACCTCATTATTTGAGATGTACTCCACAAGACCATAGCAAGCTTATCTTTTCGTTGTTGGTTTTCCAACAACTCCGTTCTAGCATTTGTTGTTATCGTGCTCTCTCAAGATCTTGTTTCACTTCGTTCATTCCATTCCACTCTTTCTTCTATTCCGGAGGCATTGTGATGCTCCTCTCTGCAACCCATCTTGTTTTGTCAGGATCATGTTCTTTTCTTGACTTATCCATTCAACCGGAGTGTTGTGTTCCTTTTGCTCAAGTTCTCTCATTTTATCAAGTCTTGCATCTCTGTTCAACCAGAGTGCTGCCCGAATTCTTCCTCTCTGATCTTGTTTTAACCGGAGTGATTTCGAATTCTATCTTGTCCATCAAACTCTTGATTCATGTCTTTGCAACCTTCAAGTCCTCGTAATGTTCCTTGTTCCTCTTTTCTAACGGATTGTTTGCAATCTCGTTCTTCTCAGTTGTGCTCTTTCTTTTAAATTGCTCAACCTCAAAAGGTTCTTTGGTTTCACTCATTGGTCAAAGAAGCATCTTAGTTTAACCTCGTCTCTTCTCTTTCCGTTTCCCTCCGGTGCCATCCTAGATCTCGGGACGAGATCCTCTCGTAGTGGTGGAGTGTTGTAACGCCCCGAGACCGACGCTCCAGAAGACTTCCAGGGTTTCCGAGTTTCGCCGTGTGTTTCTTTTGTGCTTGCTCTTTTATTTTTGCATCGCATCATGTCATCATGCCATCATGCCATTTATTTTTTTAAATCAACTAAATAAATTGTATGGATCTTCGATCCATTTAAATCGAGGGAAGGATGACTTCTCTTTATAATATATCCTCCCGATATTAGTGGAGCTATTATAAAATAATCCATTCTTTGGAATCACCATAACACACTTGAAAAATCCCCACTCCCTTTCTACTTCAAGTTTGGTCCCCAAACTTTGCCAACATTTCTTTTTCCATTTATCGAGGCTCCTCCTAAATTCTCAACAATTTTGGACTCTTCTAAATCCTAGTCCTAGTTCAAACCTATTGAATTAAATTCAAATGATTTTGAATTTAATCTTTCGATCATGCCCACTTCTATTTTTCCTGGATCGAGCTCATTTTTGTGAGTCCGGGAAAATTGTCTCCATGCCCAGATTCCACCCCTACCTTCTCTTTCTCTTCTTTCTCTTTTCTGTTTTTTTTGTAAATGGAAAAGAATAGGAGGGAGAGAAGAGAAGCCCAGCCGGCCTCTTGGGCCTGTCTAACCAGGCCGGCCCACTAAATCCCAGCAGCCCAGCCGCCCCACCTTTCCTAACCCTAGCCCGACCTCTCCCTCCATCCTCCTGCGCCGCCACTCGCTCGCACTCGCTCGCATCGAGCTCCCTGCGCCCGATCCACCTCGCCCTTCTTTCTCCCTCGCGCGACCAGCGCCACGCCCTCGTCCCGTCCCCTCGGCCTCCTCCTCGTCGCCTGCATCCGCCGCCCGGCCTCCGCAACACCACCGGGACGGCCAACTCCGGCGGCCCTCCGTCCCCTGCGGCCGTCTCCCTCCTCGCCGTCGTCCATGGCCACCACCACCTCCGTCGCCTGCGCCTGTGCGCCTCCTCCTCGCCAAGGCCCCGTCGCCCGAGCGCTCGAGGAGAGGAGCTCCTCGAGCACCCGTCCCGCAGGAGGCCGCCGCCGCCTTGTACGCCCGCAGGAGCGCCAACGCCACCAGAGTCGTGCTCGTCGCGACCTCGCTTCCCTGCCTCCGGCGACTGTCGCCGCACCGCGCACCCCGGCAATCCTCCTGCTCCGCCGGCCTGGTCCGCCTCGTCGCCGTCCTCCCAGCGCTGCCTCGAGCTCGTCACCGCTTTGCTTCGCCTCCTGGCATACAACAGCAGCGTCCACTTCGTCCCTCGTTGGCCTTCGACCCCTGCTCGACGCCAAGACCGCTACTCCATGTCCCCGTGGACACCAAGTTCTTTTCGGAGACCTCTCCAAGACCAGGATACACCAAGACCGTTCGTGGATTTCGTCAAGTTCGAGCACCGCTAAACGAGGGTTTTTGCCTTGCTCATTTTGGATGCGCCAAGTTCCTGTTCGAAAGTACGTCTACATGGACAAGTACCGTGGCACCGAAGACTTTTGTTGCGTCAAGTCCCTCTCCGACAATTGTTGGACTACCGTCGACGTGCATTTCGCCAAGTACCACTACCGACGAGCCCCGAAGGACTTGGTTGCGACAAGTTCCTCTCCAAACGTGAACGTCTACTTCCACGACTGCTGCAAGAACAACTACTTCCACGACGTCCGTGAACCACTACCGTCGCCCCGAAGATGTTGGATTCGTCAAGTACCTCTCCGAAAACGAACGTGTACCACTACTTCCACTACCGTCGCGAGAACGTCTACTTCCGCTACGGCCGAGTACAACTACTTCCGACGACGTCTCGTGAACGACTACTTCCTCTACGAAACTCGAACCGCTCCGAAAACGCACGCTTCGAAGGTATAACCCCGAGACGACGCCCGTGACCTAATGCATGTGTTGAATGAGATGCATCGTTTGCTCTGTGATCGAATCGTCCTTGCGATGCCCCTCTTTTGCCGTGCCACCGTCCGGTGGGACACCCGGTAACCGGGATCACCCCACCATCTCTAGCATGTTCCGCACATCCGCACGCCTCCTTTTGCACCGGTATCTCTGTGAGCTACCGGAACCGATATGTTGCCGTGGCATCATTTTCGGATATGTTGCCGTGGCACCATTTTTGTTTCGCCGCCGTGGCACCCTTTTCGTTCCGCCATGGTGAACAAATGCTTCTTAATGCTCTTGTCAACATTTTCATAAAAATTGCATAAAACTTGCATATGTCATCCGCATCATGATAACAACAATTAAAATGTTTAAACTTGTTGTTGCATTAAATTGCTAAATGCATATGGGGATTTACCGGATTTGTTGTTTTTATATCCGGCCCCATTTAAATTGTTTAGATGGTGTAGTTTATTTATGCTTCACCTCTTGCCATGTTTAACAACAGTTAATATTGTTGGGTAGCTTAAACGAGAGATAACTAAATAATTGATGTGGTGTTTCGTCAATATGCAACTCGTTGCATATTGAGCTCCACTTAATTTGTAGTATTGTTTGTTGCACTTTGCCATGCCATGCCTCATTAAACCGGACATGCATCATACTTGATTGTGCATCATGCCATGTTTATGCTTGTGTGTTTACTATGTTGTTTGTTTCTTTCCGGGTTGCTCCTCTCGTTAGCTTCGGTTTCATTCCGGAGTTGTGAGGATTCGTTCGACTACGACCGTTTGTCTTCTTCTTGGACTCGTTCTTCTTCCTTGCGGGATCTCAGGCAAGATGATCATACCCTCGAAATCACTACTATCTTTGCTATGCTAGTTTGCTCGCTCTTTGCTATGCCAATGCTACGATGCCTACCATTTGCTTGTCAGCCTCCCAAATTGCCATGTCAAACCTCTAACCCACCATGTCCTAGCAAACCGTTGATTGGCTATGTTACCGCTTTGCTCAGCCCCTCTTATAGCGTTGTTAGTTGCAGGTGAAGATTGAAGTTTGTTCCTTGTTGGAACATGGAGATGTTGTTCCTTGTTGGAACATGTTTACTTGTTGGGATATCACAATATATCTTATTTAATTAATGCATCTATATACTTGGTAAAGGGTGGAAGGCTCGGCCTTATGCCTGGTGTTTTGTTCCACTCTTGCCGCCCTAGTTTCCGTCATATCGGTGTTATGTTCCCGGATTTTGCGTTCCTTACACGGTTGGGCTATAATGGGAACCCCTTGACAGTTCGCCTTAAGTAAAGCTCCTCCAGCAATGCCCAACATTGGTTTTACCATTTGCACTAACAACCTACCACCTTCCCTTGGGTTCTGCAGACTCAAGGGTCATCTTTATTCTAACCCCCCCCCCGGGCCAGTGCTCCTCTGAGTGTTGGTCCGAACTGGGCAGCCTGCGGGGCCACCTCGGGGAAACTTGAGGGTTGGTTTTACTCGTAGCTTGACCTATCTGAGTGTGCCCTGAGAAAGAGATATGTGCAGCTCCTATCGGGATTTGTCGGCACATTCGGGCGGTGTTGCTGGTTTAGTTTTACCCTGTCGAAATGTCTTGTTGTACCGGGATACCGAGTCTGATCGGAATGTCTCGGGTGGAGGTCTATTCCTTCGTTGACCGTGAGAGCTTGTCATGGGCTAAGTTGGGACTCCCCTGCAGGGATTGAACTTTCGAAAGCCGTGCCCGCGGTTATGGGCAGATGGGAATTTGTTAACGTCCGGTTGTAGAAAACCCGAAGTTGACCTTAATTAAAATACATCAACCGCGTGTGTAACCGTGATGGTCTCTTTCCGGCGGAGTCCGGGAAGTGAACACGGTGTTGGAGTTATGCTTGACGTAGGTTGCTATAGGATCACTTCTTGATCATACTTTTATCGACCGTGCTTTGCCTTCTCTTCTCGCTCTCATTTGCGTATGTTAGCCACCATATATGCTAGTCGCTTGCTGCAGCTCCACCTCATTACTCCATCCTTCCTATAAGCTTAAATAGTCTTGATCTCGCGGGTGCGAGATTGCTGAGTCCCCGTGGCTCACAGATACTTCCAAAACCAGTTTGCAGGTGCCTATGTTACCGTGCAGATGACGCAACCAAGCTCAAGGAGGAGCTCGATGAAGATCTTGCCCTTTGTGTTGTTTCGTTCTAGTTGATCAGTAGTGGAGCCCAGTTGGGGTCGATCGGGGACCTTTGTCGCATTTGGGGTTCTTCTTTTATTTTGGTTCCGTAGTCGGACCTTGATTGTATCTGGATGATGTAATGCTTTATTCATGTAATTGTGTGAAGTGGCGATTGTAAGCCAACTATGTATCTCTTTCCCTTATGTATTACATGGGTTGTGTGAAGATTACCTCACTTGCGACATTGCTTTCAATGCGGTTATGCCTCTAAGTCGTGCTTCGACACGTGGGAGATATAGCCGCATCGAGGGCGTTACAAGTTGGTATCAGAGCCTTCCCCGACCTTAGGAGCCCCATTGCTTGATCGTTTTTAGCGGCCGAGTTGTGTCTAGAAAAATGTTTTGAGTCATTTAGGAATTATATATCGGAGAGTTAGGAATTCTTTTTACTCCCCAGTCTCTTCATCGCTCTGGTAAGGCATCCTGACGTAGAGTTTTGACTCTTCTCTTCTCAAAATTCACTAAATTTTTTTAGGATCACGCGGGTATCTTGGAATCGTTCCGATGGTTTTATGATGAGAACATTGTCTTGGTGCCTCCTGTCAGGGGTTTAGTGGAAGTGTCCCGGGGAGTTGAGCTCTGAGGTGTTGTCGTCATAATTTTATCGTTGCAGTTCTGGAATACCTGAGTTTAGTACGCCGACATCGAAAATCTCTTTTATGCAGTTCGTTGGTGAGATAACCCCGATAACCCAGTACTGAGGTGAGTACGGGAGTATCGCCATAACTTGTATAACGGATGCTTTTCGAAGGTTGAGGTAGACGATTTCCGAAGGTTTCTTGGTTATGTGTTGAAGGATGGATACAGCTGGATGTAGGATTTGCTAGTTTTGGGTGAGATATTATGCTTCCCCTGTATCCCCAACACCTGATTGCATAACCTGGAAAATTTCGGGAGTTTCATAGGTGGGAATTCAAGTAGCTCTTAGGATATCTTTTCGACAGATGTATGATATGAAATTGGGGTTCGACGTCTAGTGGTCTGCCTCTTCGCGGTCAATTTTACAGTGGTCTCGTTGTGTCTTAAAGAGTCCTTGGCTATGCCGACTCGGGGACGCTTCGTATGTCATGTGCACTGCCTTGTACATGATGGTGCTGTACGATCGAGCCCGTGTAGGCCCCACCACGAAAACTTCGGACGAAATCTCTATCATATGTTTGTTCCGGCTTATTCTGCAAGCCAATCCTTTGTTTTTGTTTTGAGTTGTGGTATTCGAGTTGCTTCAATGTCAAATGTTGAATCCATACCTTTCTAAATGGTGTTCTCATACCTCGATGTGAACACTAATCCTTCTTGATCATCGAAACTGTCATGTCAATCCTTTTCACCGGTGTGCTTCTCTTCAAGTGGATCCGATCATTTCAACATCAGAAAGATCAATTATCATTTCTTCTCAACGGTGTTTTCCCACCCTCCCACCCTTGTTTTCTTGAAGGATTCAGAATTATTGATCAAGTATCCATTCTTATTGATGTGAAGTCTCTCCATTCTTTCCTTCAATGTTCTTATCCGGTGATTCTCATGAAGATTCTAATGAGCTTCAAGTTCGTCATTCCTCATTCCTTTCTCTTCTCCGGTGGATTCAAGTCAAGTTTTGTTGATCATACCCTTTTTCCTCATTTCAATGTCTTCTCATACCGGTGCACCTCATATCATTCTACTTCTCGCTATTTGTTATTCCGGAGTGCTCAAGATATCTCGAAGATTCGTGTTTCCACTCTGCTTTCGTTCAAGCTCTTTCGAGATTGGGTATCTCATTCAAGTCATTTAATTCAACCGGTGCATTATCTCTCTTCAAATTGTTCAACGGTGTTTCTTTTGAGTGGGCCCTAACCCACAGGTCTTTTCCAGGATCTTACCTGACTCTTCTAATTCTCCCGGAGATGTCCTTAAAATTCTTTCCAAGTTTGACGTAAGAATGAGTTATCATTAGTCAAATGCTTTCTCCAAGATCTTTCAAATTATTTTCATCGTTGGCTCAACCTCTTCGTTTTGATTCTTCCGGAGTGTCTAAATAATTCTTGGTGATGTTTCTCGTCATTTTTGAAGACCGAAGAAGAGTTTCTCTTTAATCTTGCTCTATTCTCTTCAAGATTCATGGTGCTAGCTTGTTGCCATCCTCTCATAATTGTTTTCGATTGTGAGAATATTTTTCATCCATCTGGAGCTATTCAAGAGTCTTCTCAGTTTGTCATCCGGAGTCCATCAATTCAGATTTATTCATTCTCAGTTTACAGTTATCATTCTCCGATCTTACCGGTGCCTTGTTCAAGTGATCTTTAATCGGCTCGTGCTCTCTTCGTTCTCATGTATCTAAATACCCTAAAGTATCTTCATTCATTTTGCAATTCTTCCCGGTGATTTGTGCATTTGCTACGTTCAATTTCAATTCTTATGGTGGTTCGTTCAAGAGTTCTCTTTCTTTGTTATCATATCAATTCATTCGTTCTTTCCAAATCCTACCGGTGGTTCGTTGAAGACCTTCTCAAGTTTACGCCATATCTCTCTTAATCCTTTCTTCAAGAATAAGTTGTGTGCCAAATCCGTTGATTGTCGTCAATTTAATTGGCGAAGGATACGCATAACATAATTCTTATTCTTCTTTCATCAAGTTTATTCAATTTCTTTTCCGAAGTGGTTCATCGTATCACATTCTCAGTCGAGTTGCTCATCTTTTCTTTCCCGGAGTGCCAAGCTCTAATTATCATTCCAAAGATCTATCTAACCATTGCAAGGGTTCAACTTGTGTTTTCAACTTCTCCTTCATTTCGTTTTGATCATCTTTTTGTTACCGGAGTTCTTCATGGGAGTTCTACATGATGGTTCATCAAGGATTTATATTTCTTCTCGAAGTGTTCATCGAGATTCTTTTCTAAGAAACTCAAGCATTCTTCATCTTGCTATCCGGAGTGCAATTTCTTTCTACCGTATCTTTGGAGGTGGTATTATGTCCTTCTTGATAATTCCCCTTCGTTGCTTCGTGAGTCACAAGTTATCAAGAATGAGATATTTTAAATCCATCAATCTCTTCTTTGGAGTTATCTTGAGTTATATTTCACCTAAAGCCTTCCCTAAGGATTGTTGCCATTTATGGTGCTTGTAAATGATCCAAGTACTTCATTTATCCTCCCGGCGAAATAAGTTTCTCGTCTCCTCGTTCATATCAATCCAATCTTGTTTTTTCGTAAGTGGCAGGTTGTCACCTCATTATTTGAGATGTACTCCACAAGACCATAGCAAGCTTATCTTTTCGTTGTTGGTTTTCCAACAACTCCGTTCTAGCATTTGTTGTTATCGTGCTCTCTCAAGATCTTGTTTCACTTCGTTCATTCCATTCCACTCTTTCTTCTATTCCGGAGGCATTGTGATGCTCCTCTCTGCAACCCATCTTCTTGTTTTGTCAGGATCATGTTCTTTTCTTGACTTATCCATTCAACCGGAGTGTTGTGTTCCTTTTGCTCAAGTTCTCTCATTTTATCAAGTCTTGCATCTCTGTTCAACCAGAGTGCTGCCCGAATTCTTCCTCTCTGATCTTGTTTTAACCGGAGTGATTTCGAATTCTATCTTGTCCATCAAACTCTTGATTCATGTCTTTGCAACCTTCAAGTCCTCGTAATGTTCCTTGTTCCTCTTTTCTAACGGATTGTTTGCAATCTCGTTCTTCTCAGTTGTGCTCTTTCTTTTAAATTGCTCAACCTCAAAAGGTTCTTTGGTTTCACTCATTGGTCAAAGAAGCATCTTAGTTTAACCTCGTCTCTTCCTCTTCCGTTTTCCCTCCGGTGCCATCCTAGATCTCGCGGCGAGATCCTCTTGTAGTGGTGGAGTGTTGTAACGCCCCGAGACCGACGCTCCAGAAGACTTCCAGGGTTTCCGAGTTTCGCCGTGTGTTTCTTTTGTGCTTGCTCTTTTATTTTTGCATCGCATCATGTCATCATGCCATCATGCCATTTATTTTTTTTAAATCAACTAAATAAATTGTATGGATCTTCGATCCATTTAAATCGAGGGAAGGATGACTTCTCTTTATAATATATCCTCCCGATATTAGTGGAGCTATTATAAAATAATCCATTCTTTGGAATCACCATAACACACTTGAAAAATCCCCACTCCCTTTCTACTTCAAGTTTGGTCCCCAAACTTTGCCAACATTTCTTTTTCCATTTATCGAGGCTCCTCCTAAATTCTCAACAATTTTGGACTCTTCTAAATCCTAGTCCTAGTTCAAACCTATTGAATTAAATTCAAATGATTTTGAATTTAATCTTTCGATCATGCCCACTTCTATTTTTCCTGGATCGAGCTCATTTTTGTGAGTCCGGGAAAATTGTCTCCATGCCCAGATTCCACCCCTACCTTCTCTTTCTCTTCTTTCTCTTTTCTGTTTTTTTTTGTAAATGAGAAAGAATAGGAGGGAGAGAAGAGAAGCCCAGCCGGCCTCTTGGGCCTGTCTAACCAGGCCGGCCCACTAAATCCCAGCAGCCCAGCCACCCCACCTTTCCTAACCCTAGCCCGACCTCTCCCTCCATCCTCCTGCGCCGCCACTCGCTCGCACTCGCTCGCATCGAGCTCCCTGCGCCCGATCCACCTCGCCCTTCTTTCTCCCTCGCGCGACCAGCGCCACGCCCTCGTCCCGTCCCCTCGGCCTCCTCCTCGTCGCCTGCATCCGCCGCCCGGCCTCCGCAACACCACCGGGACGGCCAACTCCGGCGGCCCTCCGTCCCCTGCGGCCGTCTCCCTCCTCGCCGTCGTCCATGGCTACCACCACCTCCGTCGCCTGCGCCTATGCGCCTCCTCCTCGCCAAGGCCCTGTCGCCCGAGCGCTCGAGGAGAGGAGCTCCTCGAGCACCCGTCCCGCAGGAGGCTGCCGCCGCCTTGTACACCCGCAGGAGCGCCAACGCCACCAGAGTCGTGCTCGTCGCGACCTCGCTTCCCTGCCTCCGGCGACTGTCGCCGCACCGCGCACCCCGGCAATCCTCCTGCTCCGCCGGCCTGGTCCGCCTCGTCGCCGTCCTCCCAGCGCTGCCTCGAGCTCGTCACCGCTTTGCTTCGCCTCCTGGCATACAACAGCAGCGTCCACTTCGTCCCTCGTTGGCCTTCGACCCCTGCTCGACGCCAAGACCGCTACTCCATGTCCCCGTGGACACCAAGTTCTTTTCGGAGACCTCTCCAAGACCAGGATACACCAAGACCGTTCGTGGATTTCGTCAAGTTCGAGCACCGCTAAACGAGGGTTTTTGCCTTGCTCATTTTGGATGCGCCAAGTTCCTGTTCGAAAGTACGTCTACATGGACAAGTACCGTGGCACCGAAGACTTTTGTTGCGTCAAGTCCCTCTCCGACAATTGTTGGACTACCGTCGACGTGCATTTCGCCAAGTACCACTACCGACGAGCCCCGAAGGACTTGGTTGCGACAAGTTCCTCTCCAAACGTGAACGTCTACTTCCACGACTGCTGCAAGAACAACTACTTCCACGACGTCCGTGAACCACTACCGTCGCCCCGAAGATGTTGGATTCGTCAAGTACCTCTCCGAAAACGAACGTGTACCACTACTTCCACTACCGTCGCGAGAACGTCTACTTCCGCTACGGCCGAGTACAACTACTTCCGACGATGTCTCGTGAACGACTACTTCCTCTACGAAACTCGAACCGCTCCGAAAACGCACGCTTCGAAGGTATAACCCCGAGACGACGCCCGTGACCTAATGCATGTGTTGAATGAGATGCATCGTTTGCTCGGTGATCGAATCGTCCTTGCGATGCCCTCTTTTGCCGTGCCACCGTCCGGTGGGACACCCGGTAACCGGGATCACCCCACCATCTCTAGCATGTTCCGCACATCCGCACGCTTCCTTTTGCACCGGTATCTCCGTGAGCTACCGGAACCGATATGTTGCCGTGGCATCATTTTCGGATATGTTGCCGTGGCACCATTTTTGTTTCGCCGCCGTGGCACCCTTTTCGTTCCGCCATGGTGAACAAATGCTTCTTAATGCTCTTGTCAACATTTTCATAAAAATTGCATAAACTTGCATATGTCATCTGCATCATGATAACAACAATTAAAATGTTTAAACTTGTTGTTGCATTAAATTGCTAAATGCATATGGGGATTTACCGGATTTGTTGTTTTTATATCCGGCCCCATTTAAATTGTTTAGATGGTGTAGTTTATTTATGCTTCACCTCTTGCCATGTTTAACAACATTTAATATTGTTGGGTAGCTTAAACGAGAGATAACTAAATAATTGATGTGGTGTTTCGTCAATATGCAACTCGTTGCATATTGAGCTCCACTTAATTTGTAGTATTATTTGTTGCACTTTGCCATGCCATGCCTCATTAAACCGGACATGCATCATACTTGATTGTGCATCATGCCATGTTTATGCTTGTGTGTTTACTATGTTGTTTGTTTCTTTCCGGGTTGCTCCTCTCGTTAGCTTCGGTTTCATTCCGGAGTTGTGAGGATTCGTTCGACTACGACCGTTTGTCTTCTTCTTGGACTCGTTCTTCTTCCTTGCGGGATCTCAGGCAAGATGATCATACCCTCGAAATCACTACTATCTTTGCTATGCTAGTTTGCTCGCTCTTGCTATGCCAATGCTACGATGCCTACCATTTGCTTGTCAGCCTCCCAAATTGCCATGTCAAACCTCTAACCCACCATGTCCTAGCAAACCGTTGATTGGCTATGTTACCGCCTTGCTCAGCCCCTCTTATAGCGTTGTTAGTTGCAGGTGAAGATTGAAGTTTGTTCCTTGTTAGAACATGGAGATGTTGTTCCTTGTTGGAACATGTTTACTTGTTGGGATATCACAATATATCTTATTTAATTAATGCATCTATATACTTGGTAAAGGGTGGAAGGCTCGGCCTTATGCCTGGTGTTTTGTTCCACTCTTGCCGCCCTAGTTTCCGTCATATCGGTGTTATGTTCCCGGATTTTGCGTCCCTTACGCGGTTGGGCTATAATGGGAACCCCTTGACAGTTCGCCTTAAGTAAAGCTTCTCCAGCAATGCCCAACATTGGTTTTACCATTTGCCACCTAGCCTTTTCTTTTCCCTTGGGAGTCGCGCTCCTGAGGGTCATCATTATTTTACCCCCCCCCGGGCCAGTGCTCCTCTGAGTGTTGGTCCGAACTGGGCAGCCTGCGGGGCCACCTCGGGGAAACTTGAGGGTTGGTTTTACTCGTAGCTTGACCTATCTGAGTGTGCCCTGAGAAAGAGATATGTGCAGCTCCTATCGGGATTTGTCGGCACATTCGGGCGGTGTTGCTGGTTTAGTTTTACCCTGTCGAAATGTCTTGTTGTACCGGGATACCGAGTCTGATCGGAATGTCTCGGGTGGAGGTTTATTCCTTCGTTGACCGTGAGAGCTTGTCATGGGCTAAGTTGGGACACCCTGCAGGGATTTGATCTTTCGAAAGCCGTGCCCGCGGTTATGGGCAGATGGGAATTTGTTAACGTCCGGTTGTAGAAAACCCGAAGTCGACCTTAATTAAAATACATCAACCGCGTGTGTAACCGTGATGGTCTCTTTCCGGCGGGGCCCGGGAAGTGAACACGGTTGTTGGAGTTATGCTTGACGTAGGTAGTCCAGGATCACTTCTTGATCATACTTTTATCGACCGTGCTTTGCCTTCTCTTCTCGCTCTCATTTGCGTATGTTAGCCACCATATATGCTAGTCGCTTGCTGCAGCTCCACCTCATACCTTTACCTTACCCATAAGCTTAAATAGTCTTGATCTCGCGGGTGCGAGATTGCTGAGTCCCCGTGGCTCACAGATACTTCCAAAACCAGCTTGCAGGTGCCGTTGAGTCCATACAGATGACGCAACCAAGCTCAAGGAGGAGCTCGATGAAGATCTTGTCCTTTGTGTTGTTTTCCATTCTAGTTGATCAGTAGTGGAGCCCAGTTGGGGTCGATCGGGGACCTTTGTCGCATTTGGGGTTCTTCTTTTATTTTGGTTCCGTAGACGGACCTTGTTTGTATCTGGATGATGTAATGCTTTATTCTTGTAATTGTGTGAAGTGGCGATTGTAAGCCAACTATGTATCTCTTTCCCTTATGTATTACATGGGTTGTGTGAAGATTACCTCACTTGCGACATTGCTTTCAATGCAGTTATGCCTCTAAGTCGTGCTTCGACACGTGGGAGATATAGCCGCATCGAGGGCGTTACAAGTTGGTATCAGAGCCTTCCCCGACCTTAGGAGCCCCACTGATTGATCGTTTTTAGCAGCCGAGTTTGTGTCTAGAAAAAAAAATGTTTTGAGTCATTTAGGAATTATATATCGGAGAGTTTAGGAATTCTTTTTACTCCCCAGTCTCTTCATCGCTCTGGTAAGGCATCCTGACGTAGAGTTTTGACTCTTCTCTTCTCAAATTTCACTAAATTTTTTTTAGGATCACGCGGGTATCTTGGAATCGTTTCGATGGTTTTATGACGAGAACATTGTCTTGGTGCCTCCTGTCAGGGGTTTTGTGGAAGTGTCCCGGGGAGTTGAGCTCTGAGGTGTTGTCATCATAATTTTATCGTTGCAGTTCTGGAATACCTGAGTTTAGTACGCCGACATCAAAAATCTCTTTTATGCAGTTCGTTGGTGAGATAACCCCGATAACCCAATACTGAGGTGAGTACGGGAGTATTGCCATAACTTGTATAACGGATGCTTTTCGAAGGTTGAGGTAGATGGTTTCCGAAGGTTTCTTGGTTATGTGTTGAAGGATGGATACAGCTGGATGTAGGATTTGCTAGTTTGGTTGAGATATTATGCTTCCCCTATATCCCCAACACCTGATTGCATAACCGGAAAATTTCGGGAGTTTCATAGGTGGGAATTCAAGTAGCTCTTAGGATATCTTTTCGACAGATGTATGATATGAAATTTGGGTTCGACGTCTAGTGGTCTGCCTCTTCGCGGTCAATTTTACAGTGGTCTCGTTGTGTCTTAAAGAGTCCTTGGCTATGCCGACTCGGGGACGCTTCGTATGTCATGTGCACTGCCTTGTACATGATGGTGCTGTACGATCGAGCCCGTGTAGGCCCCACCACGAAAACTTCGGACGAAATCTCTATCATATGTTTGTTCCGGCTTATTCTGCAAGCCAGTCCTTTGTTTTTGTTTTGAGTTGTGGTATTCGAGTTGCTTCAATGTCAAATGTTCAATCCATACCTTTTCTAAATGGTGTTCTCATACCTCGATGTGAACACTAATCCTTCTCGATCATCGAAACTGTCATGTCAATCCTTTTCACCGGTGTGCTTCTCTTCAAGTGGATCCGATCATTTCAACATCAGAAAGATCAATTATCATTTCTTCTCAACGGTGTTTTCCCACCCTCCCACCCTTGTTTTCTTGAAGGATTCAGAATTATTGATCAAGTATCCATCTTATTGATGTGAAGTCTCTCCATTCTTTCCTTCAATGTTCTTATCCGGTGATTCTCATGAAGATTCTAATGGAGCTTCAAGTTCGTCATTCCTCATTCCTTTCTCTTCTCCGGTGGATTCAAGTCAAGTTTTGTTGATCATACCTTTTTCCTCATTTCAATGTCTTCTCATACCGGTGCACCTCATTATCATTCTACTTCTCGCTATTTGTTATTCCGGAGTGCTCAAGATATCTCGAAGATTCGTGTTTCCACTCTGCTTTCGTTCAAGCTCTTTCGAGATTGGTATCTCATTCAAGTCATTTAATTCAACCGGTGCATTATCTCTCTTCAAATTGTTCAACGGTGTTTCTTTTGAGTGGGCCCTAACCCACAGGTCTTTTCCCAGGATCTTACCTGACTCTTCTAATTCTCCCGGAGATGTCCTTAAAATTCTTTTCGAAGTTTGACGTAAGAATGAGTTATCATCAATCAAATGCAATCTCCTAGATCTTTCACAATTATTTTCATCGTTGGCTCAACCTCTTCGTTTTGATTCTTCCGGAGTGTCTAAATAATTCTTGGTGATGTTTCTCGTCATTTTGAAGACCGAAGAAGAGTTTCTCTTTAATCTTGCTCTATTCTCTTCAAGATTCATGGTGCTAGCTTGTTGCCATCCTCTCATAATTGTTTTCGATTGTGAGAATCTTTTTCATCCATCTGGAGCTATTCAAGAGTCTTCTCAGTTTGTCATCCGGAGTCCATCAATTCAGGTTTATTCATTCTCAGTTTACAGTTATCATTCTCCGATCTTACCGGTGCCTTGTTCAAGTGATCTTTAATCGGCTCGTGCTCTCTTCGTTCTCATGTATCTAAATACCCTAAAGTATCTTCATTCATTTTGCAATTCTTCCCGGTGATTTGTGCATTTGCTACGTTCAATTTCAATTCTTACGGTGGTTCATTCAAGAGTTCTCTTTCTTTGTTATCATATCAATTCATTCGTTCTTTCCAAATCCTACCGGTGGTTCGTTGAAGACCTTCTCAAGTTTACGCCATATCTCTCTTAATCCTTTCTTCAAGAATAAGTTGTGTGCCAAATCCGTTGATTGTCGTCAATTTAATTGGCGAAGGATACGCATAACATAATTCTTATTCTTCTTTCATCAAGTTTATTCAATTTCTTTTCCGAAGTGGTTCATCGTATCACATTCTCAGTCGAGTTGCTCATCTTTTCTTTCCCGGAGTGCCAAGCTCTAATTATCATTCCAAAGATCTATCTAACCATTGCAAGGGTTCAACTTGTGTTTTCAACTTCTCCTTCATTTCGTTTTGATCATCTTTTTGTTACCGGAGTTCTTCATGGGAGTTCTACATGATGGTTCATCAAGGATTTATATTTCTTCTCGAAGTGTTCATCGAGATTCTTTTCTAAGAAACTCAAGCATTCTTCATCTTGCTATCCGGAGTGCAATTTCTTTCTACCGTATCTTTGGAGGTGGTATTATGTCCTTCTTGATAATTCCCCTTCGTTGCTTCGTGAGTCACAAGTTATCAAGAATGAGATATTTTAAATCCATCAATCTCTTCTTTGGAGTTATCTTGAGTTATATTTCACCTAAAGCCTTCCCTAAGGATTGTTGCCATTTATGGTGCTTGTAAATGATCCAAGTACTTCATTTATCCTCCCGGCGAAATAAGTTTCTCGTCTCCTCGTTCATATCAATCCAATCTTGTTTTTCGTAAGTGGCAGGTTGTCACCTCATTATTTGAGATGTACTCCACAAGACCATAGCAAGCTTATCTTTTCGTTGTTGGTTTTCCAACAACTCCGTTCTAGCATTTGTTGTTATCGTGCTCTCTCAAGATCTTGTTTCACTTCGTTCATTCCATTCCACTCTTTCTTCTATTCCGGAGGCATTGTGATGCTCCTCTCTGCAACCCATCTTCTTGTTTTGTCAGGATCATGTTCTTTTCTTGACTTATCCATTCAACCGGAGTGTTGTGTTCCTTTTGCTCAAGTTCTCTCATTTTATCAAGTCTTGCATCTCTGTTCAACCAGAGTGCTGCCCGAATTCTTCCTCTCTGATCTTGTTTTAACCGGAGTGATTTCGAATTCTATCTTGTCCATCAAACTCTTGATTCATGTCTTTGCAACCTTCAAGTCCTCGTAATGTTCCTTGTTCCTCTTTCTAACGGATTGTTTGCAATCTCGTTCTTCTCAGTTGTGCTCTTTCTTTTAAATTGCTCAACCTCAAAAGGTTCTTTGGTTTCACTCATTGGTCAAAGAAGCATCTTAGTTTAACCTCGTCTCTTCCTCTTCCGTTTTCCCTCCGGTGCCATCCTAGATCTCGCGGCGAGATCCTCTTGTAGTGGTGGAGTGTTGTAACGCCCCGAGACCGACGCTCCAGAAGACTTCCAGGGTTTCCGAGTTTCGCCGTGTGTTTCTTTTGTGCTTGCTCTTTTATTTTTTGCATCGCATCATGTCATCATGCCATCATGCCATTTATTTATTTTTTAAATCAACTAAATAAATTGTATGGATCTTCGATCCATTTAAATCGAGGGAAGGATGACTTCTCTTTATAATATATCCTCCCGATATTAGTGGAGCTATTATAAAATAATCCATTCTTTGGAATCACCATAACACACTTGAAAAATCCCCACTCCCTTTCTACTTCAAGTTTGGTCCCCAAACTTTGCCAACATTTCTTTTTCCATTTATCGAGGCTCCTCCTAAATTCTCAACAATTTTGGACTCTTCTAAATCCTAGTCCTAGTTCAAACCTATTGAATTAAATTCAAATGATTTTGAATTTAATCTTTCGATCATGCCCACTTCTATTTTTCCTGGATCGAGCTCATTTTTGTGAGTCCGGGAAAATTGTCTCCATGCCCAGATTCCACCCCTACCTTCTCTTTCTCTTCTTTCTCTTTTCTGTTTTTTTTTTGTAAATGGAAAAGAATAGGAGGGAGAGAAGAGAAGCCCAGCCGGCCTCTTGGGCCTGTCTAACCAGGCCGGCCCACTAAATCCCAGCAGCCCAGCCGCCCCACCTTTCCTAACCCTAGCCCGACCTCTCCCTCCATCCTCCTGCGCCGCCACTCGCTCGCACTCGCTCGCATCGAGCTCCCTGCGCCCGATCCACCTCGCCCTTCTTTCTCCCTCGCGCGACCAGCGCCACGCCCTCGTCCCGTCCCCTCGGCCTCCTCCTCGTCGCCTGCATCCGCCGCCCGGCCTCCGCAACACCACCGGGACGGCCAACTCCGGCGGCCCTCCGTCCCCTGCGGCCGTCTCCCTCCTCGCCGTCGTCCATGGCCACCACCACCTCCGTCGCCTGCACCTGTGCGCCTCCTCCTCGCCAAGGCCCCGTCGCCCGAGCGCTCGAGGAGAGGAGCTCCTCGAGCACCCGTCCCGCAGGAGGCCGCCGCCGCCTTGTACGCCCGCAGGAGCGCCAACGCCACCAGAGTCGTGCTCGTCGCGACCTCGCTTCCCTGCCTCCGGCGACTGTCGCTGCACCGCGCACCCCGGCAATCCTCCTGCTCCGCCGGCCTGGTCCGCCTCGTCGCCGTCCTCCCAGCGCTGCCTCGAGCTCGTCACCGCTTTGCTTCGCCTCCTGGCATACAACAGCAGCGTCCACTTCGTCCCTCGTTGGCCTTCGACCCCTGCTCGACGCCAAGACCGCTACTCCATGTCCCCGTGGACACCAAGTTCTTTTCGGAGACCTCTCCAAGACCAGGATACACCAAGACCGTTCGTGGATTTCGTCAAGTTAGAGCACCGCTAAACTAGGGTTTTTGCCTTGCTCATTTTGGATGCGCCAAGTTCCTGTTCGAAAGTACGTCTACATGGACAAGTACCGTGGCACCGAAGACTTTTGTTGCGTCAAGTCCCTCTCCGACAATTGTTGGACTACCGTCGACGTGCATTTCGCCAAGTACCACTACCGACGAGCCCCGAAGGACTTGGTTGCGACAAGTTCCTCTCCAAACGTGAACGTCTACTTCCACGACTGCTGCAAGAACAACTACTTCCACGACGTCCGTGAACCACTACCGTCGCCCCGAAGATGTTGGATTCGTCAAGTACCTCTCCGAAAACGAACGTGTACCACTACTTCCACTACCGTCGCGAGAACGTCTACTTCCGCTACGGCCGAGTACAACTACTTCCGACGACGTCTCGTGAACGACTACTTCCTCTACGAAACTCGAACCGCTCCGAAAACGCACGCTTCGAAGGTATAACCCCGAGACGACGCCCGTGACCTAATGCATGTGTTGAATGAGATGCATCGTTTGCTCGGTGATCGAATCGTCCTTGCGATGCCTCTCTTTTGCCGTGCCACCGTCCGGTGGGACACCCGGTAACCGGGATCACCCCACCATCTCTAGCATGTTCCGCACATCCGCACGCTTCCTTTTGCACCGGTATCTCCGTGAGCTACCGGAACCGATATGTTGCCGTGGCATCATTTTCGGATATGTTGCCGTGGCACCATTTTTGTTTCGCCGCCGTGGCACCCTTTTCGTTCCGCCATGGTGAACAAATGCTTCTTAATGCTCTTGTCAACATTTTCATAAAAATTGCATAAAACTTGCATATGTCATCCGCATCATGATAACAACAATTAGAATGTTTAAACTTGTTGTTGCATTAAATTGCTAAATGCATATGGGGATTTACCGGATTTGTTGTTTTTATATCCGGCCCCATTTAAATTGTTTAGATGGTGTAGTTTATTTATGCTTCACCTCTTGCCATGTTTAACAACATTTAATATTGTTGGGTAGCTTAAACGAGAGATAACTAAATAATTGATGTGGTGTTTCGTCAATATGCAACTCGTTGCATATTGAGCTCCACTTAATTTGTAGTATTATTTGTTGCACTTTGCCATGCCATGCCTCATTAAACCGGACATGCATCATACTTGATTGTGCATCATGCCATGTTTATGCTTGTGTGTTTACTATGTTGTTTGTTTCTTTCCGGGTTGCTCCTCTCGTTAGCTTCGGTTTCATTCCGGAGTTGTGAGGATTCGTTCGACTACGACCGTTTGTCTTCTTCTTGGACTCGTTCTTCTTCCTTGCGGGATCTCAGGCAAGATGATCATACCCTCGAAATCACTACTATCTTTGCTATGCTAGTTTGCTCGCTCTTGCTATGCCAATGCTACGATGCCTACCATTTGCTTGTCAGCCTCCCAAATTGCCATGTCAAACCTCTAACCCACCATGTCCTAGCAAACCGTTGATTGGCTATGTTACCGCCTTGCTCAGCCCCTCTTATAGCGTTGTTAGTTGCAGGTGAAGATTGAAGTTTGTTCCTTGTTGGAACATGGAGATGTTGTTCCTTGTTGGAACATGTTTACTTGTTGGGATATCACAATATATCTTATTTAATTAATGCATCTATATACTTGGTAAAGGGTGGAAGGCTCGGCCTTATGCCTGGTGTTTTGTTCCACTCTTGCCGCCCTAGTTTCCGTCATATCGGTGTTATGTTCCTGGATTTTGCGTCCCTTACGCGGTTGGGCTATAATGGGAACCCCTTGACAGTTCGCCTTAAGTAAAGCTTCTCCAGCAATGCCCAACATTGGTTTTACCATTTGCCACCTAGCATTTTCTTTTCCCTTGGGAGTCGCGCTCCTGAGGGTCATCATTATTTTACCCCCCCCCCCCCCGGGCCAGTGCTCCTCTGAGTGTTGGTCCGAACTGGGCAGCCTGCGGGGCCACCTCGGGGAAACTTGAGGGTTGGTTTTACTCGTAGCTTGACCTATCTGAGTGTGCCCTGAGAAAGAGATATGTGCAGCTCCTATCGGGATTTGTCGGCACATTCGGGCGGTGTTGCTGGTTTAGTTTTACCCTGTCGAAATGTCTTGTTGTATCGGGATACCGAGTCTGATCGGAATGTCTCGGGTGGAGGTCTATTCCTTCGTTGACCGTGAGAGCTTGTCATGGGCTAAGTTGGGACACCCTGCAGGGATTTGATCTTTCGAAAGCCGTGCCCGCGGTTATGGGCAGATGGGAATTTGTTAACGTCCGGTTGTAGAAAACCCGAAGTCGACCTTAATTAAAATACATCAACCGCGTGTGTAACCGTGATGGTCTCTTTCCGGCGGGGCCCGGGAAGTGAACACGGTTGTTGGAGTTATGCTTGACGTAGGTAGTCCAGGATCACTTCTTGATCATACTTTTATCGACCGTGCTTTGCCTTCTCTTCTCGCTCTCATTTGCGTATGTTAGCCACCATATATGCTAGTCGCTTGCTGCAGCTCCACCTCATACCTTTACCTTACCCATAAGCTTAAATAGTCTTGATCTCGCGGGTGCGAGATTGCTGAGTCCCCGTGGCTCACAGATACTTCCAAAACCAGCTTGCAGGTGTCGTTGAGTCCGTACAGATGACGCAACCAAGCTCAAGGAGGAGCTCGATGAAGATCTTGTCCTTTGTGTTGTTTTCCGTTCTAGTTGATCAGTAGTGGAGCCCAGTTGGGGTCGATCGGGGACCTTTGTCGCATTTGGGGTTCTTCTTTTATTTTGGTTCCGTAGACGGACCTTGTTTGTATCTGGATGATGTAATGCTTTATTCTTGTAATTGTGTGAAGTGGCGATTGTAAGCCAACTATGTATCTCTTTCCCTTATGTATTACATGGGTTGTGTGAAGATTACCTCACTTGCGACATTGCTTTCAATGCGGTTATGCCTCTAAGTCGTGCTTCGACACGTGGGAGATATAGCCGCATCGAGGGCGTTACATTATTATGGTCACTTGGGGGCTTCCTTCTCATCGGGCATAGCTATCAGTACCCTCTTGATCGACGCAATGCCAAAATTTATATGGTCACTTGTGGGCTTCCTATTCAAACATAGGTCGTATTTGAACCAAAGAGAACATAGCTGTCGATACCCTTTTGATTAGCAAACTGCTGAACCTACTTGAGGGCTTCTTGATCGTATCTGAATCATAGCTCAACCCTTTGGGAATCGACGTGGATCGTATTCGAATCAGTGTCGTTAAACAACTTTTAAGGTCATTTGGGGGCTTCCTGTTCAAACATAGGTCGTATTCAAACCAAAGAGAACATAGCTGTTGATACCCACTTTGATCGGCAACGCCAACGCCACTGGGGGCTGTATGATCGTATTCGAATCTTAGCTTAACCCCTTTGGAATGATTTACTGATCGTATTCGAATCAGAAGCCTAAAATTTTTTTATCTGTTTTTATACAATCGCAAGTATTTGAGTTGTCACAAATATCATATGTGCTGGCTCTTACAGAGTTGAGTTATCAACTTCACTGTCTGGGTCACATAAGCCGGCGGTATCATTCAAAGGATCATAGGGATCTTGTGATCTACTTGTGTTCAGGATAAGACCACATTTGGGTGGTTACCTGCCCTGGTTTTTGACGTTAAGTCGCCAGGGCATATGTTGTTTAAAATCTTTGCAGGATTTGCAGAAATATGACATATAAATGATTAAGTTCAAGCTCATTACCAAAGTTGATGCTTCAAAATGATTATCCGTTCTAGATTCTTCTCAAAGGCTATAAGCCGCCGGATTATAAAAATTCCGGCTTACAATGGAGGTGTATTAAATCGCCATCGGCCAAGAGCCGCCGGGTATTTAAACTCTGGATTTACTTATCAATAGATGAGGTATTCAAAGCCGCTTTGGCGCAATGGTTATTATTTTATTAATGGATATGATTTATTCTACAATGAAAGGAATAGTCCCGAGTCACTGCAGGCTTACGACCCGGCACTTGGGGGCTACATTATTCAAATTGAGGTTACATAAAATATGCTAGTCTCATGTCGTTGCAAGCATGCACAATGACACTTGGGGGCTAATGCAATGTCATTTTTGTTCGCCTCATTGAAGACCCGGCAAATCACATTCTAAATGACTTGGCCCTTGGGGGCTACCAATTGCTCCTATTAAAAATTCAAGGTACACAAGCATTAATCCATTATATTGAACGGTCCACTATTTAGTTGGTGGAGTACAAAGCTCTTAACTTTGTGGACATGGGTTCAAGCTCCATGGTGGAGACTATATTATATGATGTTATTATCAATTATATACAAAGTCCTAGCTCAGTATTATTTTACTAAGCCGGCCCTTGAGGGCTACACATTGCTGTTCAAATTTACATGGTTATATCTACAAAGTCCCTACTCATTATTGCATAATGACCCGGCCCTTGGGGGCTACACTGGTTGAAATTTTCATGAGCATAAAGCAATTACAAGTCCCAGGTTGCTGCAAGCATGACAACCCGGCACTTGGGGGGCTACATGTGTGGAATATTCAGTTTATATGACTGAGATGAATAAGCCGGATTTCTTCAAGGTTGCAACATTTATTGGAGCAACTCTTAAACCATCACTTTGTTCTGCTCAAGACTTGGGGCTACAAGTAATGTGGATATAAGGGAGAAAAATCTTCAAATTATCAGTTTTGAGCAAATCAGGAGGATCAATTACATAAACCGGTGTCAACAACAATTATGACTCGGCGTCGTCTGTTTTATAATCCGGCAGTTTTTGGTAATGATAAACCGGCAAGTTTTACATCTTCAAGCCGGCTGAATATCAGATGAGTATATGAAGACCAAAATTATTTAGCCCGGCACCTTGGAAGCCGACTCAAGTGGATTATTCTTCACAATATTTTTCTGTGAGAAACCAACAGCAGCAAATTGAGTATGAAGCTAGCTTATTTGACCCAGATTTTCTAGATGAAGGAAATGACAATTGGACTTATGGATAATCAGGTCCCGGCTCAGGAGAATATTTAACCCGGAGCACAAGGAATTAAGGATGATCGGGTGCCGGCTTACAAGAATTTTTAACACGGAACACAATCTGTCAAATTTGTTCTTGTGTTTGTTTTACAGGATCAGTTTAACATGGATAAATCCAAATTAAACTAGGGGCTAATGTCGGGGATATACCCCGCGGTGTAACCCACTAGATGTATGACCCGACTAGAGCGTAGCGACTCACTGGTGAACCACCTGGAGCTTGGCGATTCACAGATAATCCGCCCGATATTGGCGACTCATTAGTAACCCGGCGGGCGGGTCAGATGGACAACAATGCCCAAAGCCCAGAAGGCCGGCTCACGTTATGATGGGCCGGCTTAAGAGGAAAGAGATGACAAATATTTCCTTTATGAGGAAGCAAGACCTGGACTTGTATTTAACTTGTAAGAGAAGATAGACTAGTCCTAGTCCTACTAGGATTCCACATGTAACCTGCCCCTCTAACTTATATAAGGAGGGTCAGGGCACCCCAAGTAGGACAGGCAACAAGAAGCAATCTCTAGGGCTAGACACAAAGAGCGGGCTTACCGACGACTCCCTCATGATCATAATGAGACCTAGCCACAAACAACATGTAGGGCTATTCCGGATGATGTTTCCTGGGGCACGAAGCTGTCTAAATCTTTGTCTTGTGTTGCGTCTCTCGATTCCTCCCAACCCCTCTCAAACTACCACAATAGATGCGTTGGCCTCGCGACTATGTCCTCACGCTAAGGACATCTGCCGTGACAATTCCACGACATCACCTGTAATTTTCCTAGCGCTTGACATGACATCGAAAGCCATTTAATTGGGCGTCAAGTAGACATGACATCTAATTGGGCCCCCATAGTACTGTGCATAAATCCATTTATCCACCAGGCAAGCCACTACCCTGCCGTTCGCACGCCCCGCTCGGCATTTTTACAATCGAAAAACCACTGGCAGTTCGCTCCTACTCGTCCCCGGACGTCCTTTAACATTACGGCAGTTCGCTCCCAGTCGTCCCGTCCTTTCACATTACGGCAGTTCCACTAATACTAACCCTCCTCCCAAATCCATGGCGTCCCAAATCTCCATGATCGGCGGTGAGTACAAGGTCAGAACCATCACCGGCGATGAGTTCGACGTCATCTACACCCGTTCTTCCGCGATGGTGAAAGGATGCCTTGCTCGCTTCAGACGCATGTTCGAAAACTCAAATGATGAGTGGGTCGCTGGGCTAGATGTTGAGTACACCACAGTCCTGGGAATGGATAAGAATCTAAAGGAGGAAGAGAATAAGAAGCCCGCCGTGATCCAGGTTTGCGTGCATGACTTAAGCTTGGTCTACCACATATACCATGTTGTGAGTGCCAGGATTTCAAGAACTTCCTCAAGGACAGCCTAGTCAAATTCGCAACTGTAGAGTTTATAAACGATAAAAAGTCCTGGGTCGGATAGGCCTCGTTGTAGGCAACCTCTTCGACCTCCAGAAGAATGGGCTGCTGCCCTCCCATGATCAGCCTTCAATGCTGATTCTGGCAGGAGCCATGGTTCATCCTTCGTACGGTAAACTGAAGAAACCTCCGCACATGTTTCATCATCATGCATGGCAGTGGAATGTACTAGATATAGACCACATCCAGTATGCTGCAATGGATGGCTACCTTTGTTTCAATATCTAAAAGGGTTGGATTAAGAACGAGAGCCAACTGTGCGGTTCAAGCAAAGAAGTATCGGCCAAGAGGAAGAGGGACAAGGACGAAGTTGAGGACGTGGACGAGAACTCCGATTAAGGTGGCAGTGTCGTTTCTCATGGTGGTTCTAATGCACTGTCCACCAGATTAATTGCTTAGTTTAATTTCAGGTGTGCTTACTTTAATTTGAGGGGTGTGTTGTGCTGCTGAGCCCCCAGCAGAACTATGTTATGTTTCTTCTCGTTATATTTCTTACATTTCATCTTTTAGTTGTTATAGTACTACCACTCGTTTCTTCACATTATATATGTACAATATATATGGCCAACATCATATAGCCCGCAGTTTAGTTATCAAAGA
The DNA here is from genome assembly GCF_018294505.1 of Triticum aestivum. Taxonomy (NCBI): domain Eukaryota; kingdom Viridiplantae; phylum Streptophyta; class Magnoliopsida; order Poales; family Poaceae; genus Triticum; species Triticum aestivum. The sequence continues at coordinate 230,071,776 of NC_057810.1, forward strand.
ATTTCAGGGTGCTTAGTTTTGTCAAAGAATTCCAGGGTGCTTTGTTTTATTTGAGGGGTGTGCTGTGCTGGACACCATTATTGTGACTCAAATCTCTTTTGCCATGTTATAATGACATAAGTACCGATGGACCAACATGCCAGCTCTCCCTCTATCTCACTATAGTAAAATAAAGTGTGGGGCATACTTGATCCCAACAACGTTCTTATTTTCCTGTAAAATTATTCGCTTGGTTACTCCTGACAAGCGGGGCCACACTTCTCATGTGAGAATCGGCTTATTTTTGTCATGTAACATGGTCAACGGGTTTGACGTGAAAATAACAATGTCTAATGGCATTTTGAGAAAACATCTAACTTAACAATGGCATTCTTGAGATATCTAATTGCATTTTTGAGCAGACATCTCACAGATCAATGGCATTTTTGAGTAGTTGTAACTTCTAATCGCAAAACTGAGTAGTGATACACAACTGGTGGCATAAATAATAAGAACCCAAGAATTAAATAGTTATGCTAATTTCTTTATTTCTTTAATAGTACTATATGCATAATTTGGCGACGAGCGATCTCTATATGTACTACATTTTTTCTTTAATTTCATATTGTTAGTTTTGCTCCATGGCGCAATACATCGATACTACTACTGTACAAAAGTATACATTTTTTAAAAGTCTAGAGGGTGGGGCAGTCTAGCTTGGTCGGTTTCATGAGAGGCGAGGGCATTTGTTATTTGACGGCTCATTACTGCTGGAAGGTGGGGCCTTGTGATTTGACTGCTCATATAATTGTCCCGATGACCTGGGGAGGAGCAAAGAACCTTGCGGCATACTCAAGTTTTCCACCGGAGTAGTACTACTACGGAGGAGCACGAAACACAGCAGCCTAGTGCCATATGGCGATAAAAAATGATCTAATTTGCTAGTCACCTCATTGTTAGCATTGTTCTATTCATGCCTCGGAGAGAACATGACACGTGCGGCAAAACACCCGAAGCAAAAGAAGAAACACAGGAGCAAAAGAAGAAGGAAGATTATCACCCCAAACGATCTAATTTGTCGTGGAGTCGTAACTACTTCATTGCCTCCACGACCTCCATCTCCTTGCACGTCTCCTCAGCCATCTTCTTCATTCTGTCCATGACGTGGGATTTCTTGACGTGAGCCTTCATCATCTGTTCCACGGCCGCATTACGTACCTTGACAGCAGCGGGGTGCTTGACGCGGAGCTTTGCCAACTCCTCCTTATGTTCCATGAAGAGGGCCTGCATCATCTTCATCGAGGAACTACTATTCTCATGCAGCTTCTTCCCGCCGGCGTTCTTCTCCTTCAGCAGGTCGAGCTCGTGGCAGAGGTTCGCCTTGTCCTCCTGAAGTTGCAGAATTTTGCCAGTCGCCTTCTTCTCCGAGGCAATGCTCTTCTTCAGCAGCATCACCAAGCTGGCAGTCAACTCCCCCTGCTTATTAAGCTCAGCGGGCATGTCGTCGAGGCTCTCCTTCAGTAGCTCCACCAAGCCATGAATGAACTCCTTTTGCTTATTGAGGTGTGATACGTCTCCAACATATCTATAATTTTTTATTGTTCCATGCTATTATATTACCCGTTTTGGATGTTTATGGGCTTTACTTTAAACTTTTATATCATTTTTTGGGACTAACCTACTAACCGGAGGCCCAGCCCGAATTGCTGTTTTTTTCCTATTTCGGTGTTTCGAAGAAAAGGAATATCAAACGGAGTCCAAACGGGATGAAACCTTCAGGAGCGATCTTTTTGGAACGAATACAAACCTGGAGACTTGGAGTGGACGTCAAGCAACAACCGAGGTGTCCACGAGGGTGCCCGGTGCGCCCCCTAGAGGTGGGCGCCCCCCACCCTCGTGGGCCCCTCGAGCGTCCACCGACCTACTTCTTCCTCCTATATATACCCACGTACCCCGAGAACATGAGAAGCGACCACGAAAACCTAATTCCACCACCGCAACCTTCTGTATCCTCGAGATCCCATCTTGGAGCCTTCGCCGGTGCTCCGCCGGAGGGGGAATCGACCATGGAGGGCCTCTACATCATCTCCAAGGTCCTTCCGATGAGTTGTAGTAGTTTACCACAGACCTTTGGGTCCATAGTTATTAGCTAGATGGCTTCTTCTCTCTCTTTGAATCTCAATACAAAGTTCTCCTCGATCTTCTTGGAGATCTATTCGATGTAACTCTTTTTGCGGTGTGTTTGTTGAGATCCGATGAATTGTGGGTTTATGATCAAGTTTATCTATGATAAATATTTGAATCGCCTCTGAATTCATTTATGTGTGATTAAGTTATCTTTGCAAGTCTCTTCAAATTATGAGTTTGGTTTGGCCTACTAGATTGATCTTTCTTGCAATGGGAGAAGTGCTTAGCTTTAGGTTCAATCTTGAGGTGTCCTTTCCCAGTGATAGCAGGGGCAACAAGGAACGTATTGTATTGTTGCCATCGAGGATAAAAAGATGGGGTTTACATCATACTGCATGAGTTTATCCCTCTACATCATGTCATCTGTCTTAATGCATTACTCTGTTCTTTATGAACATAATACTCTAGATGCAGGCAGGAGTCGGTCGATGTGTGGAGTAATAGTAGTAGATGCAGGCAGGAGTCGGTCTACTTGTCACGGACGTGATGCATATACATGATCATGCCTAGATAATCTCATAACTATGCGCTTTTCTATCAATTGGTCAACAGTAATTTGTTCAGCCACCGTAATACTGATGCTATCTTGAGAGAAGCCACTAGTGACACCTATGGCCCCCGAGTCTATCTTTTATCATATAACTTTACCATCTACTTTTATTTGCATCTTTTACTTTCCAATCTATATCATAAAAATACCAAAAATATTTATCTTATCATATTATCTCTATCAGATCTCACTTTTGCAAGTGGCCGTGAAGGGATTGACAACCCCTTTATTGTGTTGATTGCGAGGTTCTTGTTTGTTTGTGTAGGTGCGTGGGACTTTTGAGGAGCCTCCTACTAGATTGATACCTTGGTTCTCCAAAACTGAGGGAAATACTTATGCTACTTTGCTGCATCACCCTTTCCTCTTCAAGGAAAACCAACGCAAGCTCAAGACGTAGCAAGAAGGATTTCCGGCGCCGTTGCCGGGGAGGTCTTCGCTCAAGTCAAGACATACCAAGTACCCATCACAAACTCATCTCCCTCGCATTACATTATTTTCCATTTGCCTCTCGTTTTTATCTCCCCCACTTCACCATTGCCGTTTTATTCGCCCTTCTTCCGTTCGTCTTTTCGTTTACCTTAATGTCTTACTTGGCTTGTTTGCTTGTTTGGTTGGAATAATTGTGTATTTATTACTAAGAAAAGAAGCTAAGATCTATGGATCCTCATCCGCTTGCTAATCTTTTTAAGAGATCCAATTATGATGAACCAATTGCTAGTGAGTTTTGTGCACTAGATTATCTTTCTGAAGTTTTGCTTGAAATCCGCGAATTTGAAAATTGTGATGAAATACTTTATGAAATGATTCACGATAGATCTTTGAATAAAAAGCATGATTGCAATGATTTCACTATAAATTCTCTTGATGTCAATTGTGCTAATAATATGCAAACCCTAAGCTTGGGGATGCTAGTTTTGCTATGTCTACTACTTGTTGCAATGATCATGATTGGGGTGATTCTTCTTATTATCTTGAGATTGATAATAGTGTTTGCAATAATATTGAAAGTGGGTTTGGAAGAGTGTCAACTTTAGATCCCACATATTTGGAGAATGTTCAATCTTATGGTATTTTTGATAAAAGTGGGTTTGGATAGGTCATGACTTTAGTTAATGATAATCTCACTATTTTGGAAGAGTCTCAACTTCACATGCATGTGTATCATGTTGAGAATATGTTATGTGATAGCTATTTTGTTGAATTTGCCTATGATCCTACATGTAATTATTATGAGAGAGGAAAATATGGTTGTAGAAATTTCTATCTTACTAAATTACCTCTCGTCATGTTGAGATTGCTATCGTCATTTTCTTCTTCCTTGCATATGCTAGTTTTTGCTTGCCTTGAAAATTTGTTTGCTTATAATATGCCTATGCATAGAAAGTAGGTTAGACTTAGATGTGTTTGTCACGTGTTTCATGATGCTCTCCTTACGCTTCAATTCTTGTCTTTCATGTGAGCATCATTAAAATTATCAATGCCTGGCCAGAAGGCTTTAAAGAAAAGCGCTTGTTGAGAGACAACCCAATATTTTTCCTTGCTGTTATTCAATAAATGTTTCATATATATTCTGTTTAGATGTGTTTTCATGTTTTAATTAGTGTTTGTGCCAAGTAGAACCTATAGATAACCTACGGTGATAGTTAATTTGATTCTGCTGAAAACAGAAAATTTGTGTGCACGAAAATAATTTTAGTAATTCACAGAAACGTGATTTTGTGTTTATTCTTTTTGCTGTATATAAATAGCTAAATTTCCCATTACTTCCTATTTTTTTTAGGATTTTTAGATTTCCATAACTATTCGCGAGTTACAGATTGCTACAAACTGTTCTGTTTTTAACATATTCTGTTTTTCGTGTGTTGATTGCTTGTTTTGATGCATCTATGGCTAGTATCGGTGGATATGAACCATAGAGAAGTTGGAATACAGTAAGATTAACACCAATATAAATAAATAATGAGTTCATTACAGTACCTTATGTGGTGTTTTTTCTTTCTTGCACTAACGGAGCTTATGAGATTTCCTGTTGAGTTTTGTGTTGTGAAGTTTTCAAGTTTTGGGTAAAGATTTGAAGGACTATGGAATAAGGAGTGGAAAGAGCCTAAGCTTGGGGATGCCGATGGCACCCCAAGATATTCAAGGATAACCAAAATCCTAAGCTTGGGGATGCCCCGGAAGGCATCCCCTCTTTCGTCTTTGTCTATCGGTAACTTTACTTGGAGCTATATTTTTATTCACCACATGATATGTGTTTTGCTTGGAGCATCTTGTATGATATTAGTCTTTGTTTTTAGATTACCATAATCATCCTTGATGTACATACCTTTTGGGAGAAGCCCACTTGATTTAGAATTTATTAGAATACTCTATGTGCTTCACCTGTATCTTTTGAGCTAGATAGTTTTGCTCTATGTGCTTCACTTGTATCTTCTAGAGCACGGTGGTGGCTTAATTTTGAAGAAATTGCTAGTCTCTCATGCTTCACTTATATTATTTTGAGAGTCTTTTAGAACAGCATGGTATTTGCTATGATCATAAAGTTGGTCCTAGAATGATGAGCATCCAAGTTGGGTATAATAAAAACTATCATAGAAAGTGAATTGGATGCTATGATCAATTTGATGCTTGATAATTGTTTTGAGATATAGAGGTGGTAATATTAGAGTCATGCTAGTTGGGTGATTATGAATTTAAAGAATACTAGTGTTGAAGTTTGTGATTCCCGAAGCATGCATGTATGGTGAACCGCTTTGTGATGAAGTTGGAGCACAATTTTATTTATTGATTGTCTTCCTTATGAGTGGCGGTCAGGGACGACCGATGGTCTTTTCCTACCAATCTATCTGTTGGGGAATGTAGTAATTTCAAAAAAATTACTACGCACATGCAAGATCATGGTGATGCATAGCAATGAAAGGGGAGACTGTTGTCCATGTACCCTTGTAGACCGAAAGCGGAAGCGTTAGAACAACGTGGTTGATGTAGCCATATGTCTTCACGATCCGACCGATCCAAGTACCGAACGTACGGCACCTCCGAGTTCAGCACACGTTCAGCTTGATGACGATCCCCGGACTCCGATCCAGCAGGGTGTCGGGGATGAGTTCCGTCAGCACAACAGCGGTGATGATGTTCTACCAACGCTACGATATGACCAAGGTGGAATATGGTGGAGGGGGGCACCCCACACGGCTAAGGAACGATCACGAAGATCAACTTGTGTGTCTATGGGGTGCCCCCCTCCTCTGTATATAAAGGGGGGAGGAGGAGGGGCCGGCCAAGGAGAGAGGCGCGCCCTAGGGGGGGCAATCCTACTCCAAGTAGGTTTTCCCCCCCTTTCCTATTAGGAGTAGGAGAGGGAAGGAAGAGAGGGGAGGGAAGAAGGAAAGGGGGGGCCGGCCCCTTTCCCAATTCGGATTGGGCTTGGGGGGCGTGCCCCCTCCTTTGCTCCTTCTCCCTCCTTTCCACTAAGGCCCAATAAGGCCCATATACCTACCGGGGGGTTCCGGTAACCTCCCGGAGCTCCGGTATAGTCCCAATCTCACCCAGAACCTTTCCGGTGTCCAAATATAGTCGTCCAATATATCGATCTTTATGTCTCGACCATTTCGAGACTCCTCGTCATGTCTCTGATCACATATGGGACTCCGAACAACCTTCGGTACATCAAAACTCATAAACTCATAATATAACTGTCATCGTAACGTTAAGCGTGCGGACCCTACGGGTTCGAGAACTATGTAGACATGACCTAGAACTGTTTCCGGTCAATAACCAATAGCGGAACCTGGATGCTTATATTGGATCCTACATATTCTACAAAGATCTTTATCGATCAAACCGCATAACAACATACATTGTTCCCTTTGTCATCGGTATGTTACTTGCCCGAGATTCGATCGTCGGTATCTCAATACCTAGTTCAATCTCGTTACCGGTAAGTCTCTTTACTCGTTATGTAATGCATCATTCTGTAACTAAATCATTAGCTACATTGCTTGCAAAGCTTATAGTGATGTGCATTACCGAGAGCGGCCAGAGATACCTCTCCGACAATCGGAGTGACAAATCCTAATCTCGAAATACGTCAACTCAACAAGTACCTTTGGAGACACCTGTAGAGCACCTTTATAATCACCCAGTTACGTTGTGATGTTTTGTAGCACACAAAGTGTTCCTCCGGTAAACTGGAGTTACATAATCTCATAGTCATAGGAACATGTATAAGTCATGAAGAAAGCAATAGCAACATACTAAACGATCAAGTGCTAAGCTAACGGAATGGGTCAAGTCAATCACATCATTCTCCTAATGATGTGATCCCGTTAATCAAATGACAACTCATGTCTATGGTTAGGAAACTTAACCATCTTTGATTTACGAGCTAGTCAAGTAGAGGCATACTAGTGACACTATGTTTGTCTATGTATTCACACATGTATCATGTTTCCGGGTAATACAATTCTAGCATGAATAATAAACATTTATCATGATATGAGGAAATAAATAATAACTTTATTATTGCCTCTAGGGCATATTTCCTTCAGTCTCCCACTTGCACTAGAGTCAATAATCTAGATTACACAGTAATGATTCTAACACCCATGGAGTCTTGGTGCTGATCATGTTTTGCTTGTGGAAGAGGCTTAGTCAACGGGTCTGCAACATTCAGATCCGTATGTATCTTGCAAATCTCTATGTCTCCCACCTGGACTTGGTCCTGGATGGAATTGAAGCGTCTCTTGATGTGTTTGGTCCTCTTGTGAAATCTGGATTCCTTTGCCAAGGCAATTGCACCAGTATTGTCACAGAAGATCTTCATTGGTCCCGATGCACTAGGTATGACACCTAGATTGGAAATGAACTCCTTCATCCATACTCCTTCATTTGCTGCTTCCGAAGCAGCTATGTAGTCCGCTTCGCATGTAGATCCCGCCACGACGCTTTGTTTAGAACTGCACCAACTTACAGCTCCACCGTTTAATAAAAACACGTATCCGGTTTGTGATTTAGAATCGTCCGGATCAGTGTCAAAGCTTGCATCGACGTAACCATTTACGACTAGCTCTTTGTCACCTCCATAAACGAGAAACATATCCTTAGTCCTTTTCAGGTATTTCAGGATGTTCTTGACCGCTGTCCAGTGATCCACTCCTGGATTACTTTGGTACCTCCCTGCTAAACTAATAGCAAGGCACACATCAGGTCTGGTACACAGCATTGCATGCATGATAGATCCTATGGCTGAAGCATAGGGAAATCCTTTCATTTTGTCTCTATCTTCTGCAGTGGTCGGGCATTGAGTCTGACTCAACTTCACACCTTGTAATACAGGCAAGAATCCTTTCTTTGCCTGATCCATTTTGAACTTTTTCAAAACTTTATCAAGGTATGTGCTTTGTGAAAGTCCAATCAAGCGTCTTGATCTATCTCTATAGATCTTGACGCCCAATATGTAAGCAGCTTCACTGAGGTCTTTCATCGAAAAACATATAAAGTATCCCTTTATGCTATCTAGAAATTCTATATCATTTCCAATTAATAATATGTCATCTACATATAATATCAGAAATGCTACAGAGCTCCCACTCACTTTCTTGTAAATACAGGCTTCTCCAAAAGTCTGTATAAAACCATATGCTTTGATCACACTATCAAAGCATTTATTCCAACTCTGAGATGCCTGCACCAGTCCATAGATGGATCGCTGGAGCTTGCAAACTTTGTTAGCACCTTTTGGATCGACAAAACCTTCCGGCTGCATCATATACAACTCTTCTTCTAGAAATCTATTCAGGAATGCAGTTTTTACATCCATTTGCCAAATTTCATAATCATAAAATGCGGCAATTGCTAACATGATTCGGACAGACTTAAGCATCGCTACGGGTGAGAAAGTCTCATCGTAGTCAACCCCTTGAACTTCTCAAAAACCTTTTGCAACAAGTCAAGCTTTGTAGACAGTAACATTACCATCAGCGTCAGTCTTCTTCTTAAAAATACATTTATTCTCGATGGCTTGCCGATCATCGGGCAAGTCAACCAAAGTCCACACTTTGTTCTCATACATGGATCCCATCTCAGATTTCATGGCTTCAAGCCATTTTGCGGAATCTGGGCTCATCATCGCTTCCTCATAGTTCGTAGGCTCGCCATGGTCAAGTAACATGACCTCCAAAATAGGATTACCGTACCACTCTGGTGCGGATCTTACTCTGGTTGACCTACGAGGTTCTGTAGTAACTTGTTCTGAAGTTTCATGATCATCAGCATTAGCTTCCTGACTTATTGGTGTAGTCGTCACAGGAACCGGTTTCTGTGATGAACTATTTTCCAATAAAGGAGCAGGTACAGATACCTCATCAAGTTCTACTTTCCTTTGACTCACTTCTTTCGAGAGAAACTCCTTCTCTAGAAAGGATCCATTCTTTGCAACAAATGTCTTGCCTTCGGATCTATGATAGAAGGTGTACCCAACAGTTTCCTTTGGGTATCCTATGAAGACACATTTCTCCAATTTGGGTTCGAGCTTATTAGGTTGAAGCTTTTTCACATAAGCATTGCAACCCCAAACTTTAAGAAAGGACAACTTTGGTTTTTTGCCAAACCATAGTTCATAAGGCGTCGTCTCAACGGATTTTGATGGTGCCCTATTTAACGTGAATCGGCCGTCTCTAAAGCATAACCCCAAAACGATAGCGGTAAATCGGTAAGAGACATCATAGATCGCACCATATCTAGTAAAGTACGATTACGACGTTCGGACACACCATTACGCTGTGGTGTTCCGGGTGGCGTGAGTTGCGAAAACTATTCCGCATTGCTTCAAATGTAAACCAAACTCGTAACTCAAATATTCTCCTCCACGATCAGATCGTAGAAACTTTATTTTCTTGTTACGATGATTTTCAACTTCACTCTGAAATTCTTTGAACTTTTCAAATGTTTCAGACTTATGTTTCATTAAGTAGATATACCCATATCTGCTCAAATCATCTATGAAGGTGAGAAAATAACGATATCCGCCACGAGCCTCAACATTCATTGGACCACATACATCAATATGTATGATTTCCAACAAATCAGTTGCTCTCTCCATAGTACCGGAGAACGGTGTTTTAGTCATCTTGCCCATGAGGCATGGTTCGCAAGTACCAAGTGATTCATAATCAAGTGATTCCAAAAGTCCATCAGTATGGAGTTTCTTCATGCGCTTTACACCAATATGACCTAAACGACAGTGCCACAAATAAGTTGCACTATCATTATCAACTCTGCATCTTTTGGCTTCAACATTATGAATATGTGTATCACTACTATCAAGATTCATCAAAAATATACCGCTCTTTAAAGGTGCATGACCATAAAAGATATTACTCATATAAATAGAACAACCATTATTCTCAGATTTAAATGAATAACCGTCTCGCATCAAACAAGATCCAGATATAATGTTCATGCTCAACGCTAGCACCAAATAACAATTATTTAGGTCTAAAACTAATCCCAAAGGTAGATGTAGAGGTAGCATGCCGACGGCGATCACATCGACTTTGGAACCATTTCCCACGCGCATCATCACCTCGTCCTTAGCCAGTGTCCGCTTAATCTGTAGTCCATGTTTCGAGTTGCAAATATTAGCAACAGAACCAGTATCAAATACCCAGGTGCTACTGCGAGCTCTGGTAAGGTACACATCAATAACATGTATATCACATATACCTTTGTTCACCTTGCCATCCTTCTTATCCGCCAAATACTTGGGGCAGTTCCGCTTCCAGTGACCAGTCTGCTTGCAATAGAAGCACTCAGTCTCAGGCTTAGGTCCAGACTTGGGTTTCTTCTCCTGAGCGGCAACTTGTTTGCTGTTATTCTTGAAGTTCCCCTTCTTTTTCCCTTTGCCCTTTTTCTTGAAATTGGTGGTCTTATTGACCATCAACACTTGATGCTCCTTCTTGATTTCTACCTCCGCAGTTTTTAGCATTGCGAAGAGCTCGGGAATTGTCTTTTCCATCCCTTGCATATTATAGTTCATCACGAAGCTCTTGTAGCTTGGTGGCAGTGATTAAAGAATTCTGTCAATGACGCTATCATCCGGAAGATTAACTCCCAGTTGAATCAAGTGATTGTTATACCCAGACATTCTGAGTATATGCTCACTGACAAAACTATTCTCCTCCATCTTGCAGCTATAGAACTTATTGGAGACTTCATATCTCTCAATCCGGGCATTTGCTTGAAATATTAACTTCAACTCCTGGAACATCTCATATTCTCCATGACGTTCAAAACATCGTTGAAGTCCCAGTTCTAAGCCGTAAAGCATGGCACGCTGAACTATCGAGTAGTCATCAGCTTTGCTCTGCCAGACGTTCACAACATCTGGTGTTGCTCCTGCAGCAGGTTTGGCACCCAGCGGTGCTTCCAGGACGTAATTCTTCTGTGCAGCAATGAGGAAAATCCCCAAGTTACGGACCCAGTCCGTGTAATTGCTACCATCATCTTTCAACTTTGCTTTCTCAAGGAACGCATTAAAATTCAATGGAACAATAGCACGAGCCATCTATCTACAACAAACATAGACAAGAAAAATACTATCAGGTACTAAGTTCATGATAAATTTAAGTTCAATTAATCATATTACTTAAGAACTCCCACTTAGATAGACATCTCTCTAATCATCTAAGTGATCACGTGATCCAAATCAACTAAACCATAACCGATCATCACGTGAAATGGAGTAGTTTTCAATGATGAACATCACTATGTTGATCATATCTACTATATGATTCATGCTCGACCTTTCGGTCTCGGTGTTCCGAGGACAAATCTGCATATACTAGGCTCGTCAAGTTTAACCTGAGTATTCTGCGTGTGCAAAACTGGCTTGCACCCGTTGTAGATGGACGTAGAGCTTATCACACCCGATCATCACGTGGTGTCTGGGCACGATGAACTTTGGCAATGGTGCATACTCAGGGAGAACACTTTTATCTTGAAATATAGTGAGAGATCATCTTATAATGCTACCGTCAATCAAAGCAAGATAAGATGCATAAAAGATAACATTCACATGCAATCAATATAAGTGATATGATATGGGCATCATCATCTTGTGCTTGTGATCTCCATCTCCGAAGCACCGTCATGATCACCATCGTCACCGGTGCGACACCTTGATCTCCATCGCAGCATCGTTGTCGTCTCGCCAACTATTGCTTCTACGACTATCGCTACCGCTTAGTGATAAAGTAAAGCAATTACATGGCGATTGCATTTCATACAATAAAGCAACAACCATATGGCTCCTGCCAGTTGACGATAACTTGGTTACAAAACATGATCATCTCATACAATAAAATATAGCATCACGTCTTGACCATATCACATTAAAACATGCCCTGCAAAAACAAGTTAGACGTCCTCTACTTTATTGTTGCAAATTTTACATGGTTGCTACGGGCTAAGCAAGAACCGTTCTTACCTATGCATCAAAACCACAACGATAGTACGTCAAGTTAGTGCTGTTTTAACCTTCACAAGGACCGGGCGTAGCCACACTCGGTTCAACTAAAGTTGGAGAAACAGACACCCGCTAGTCACCTGTGTGCAAAGCACGGCGGTAAAACCAGTCTCGCGTAAGCGTACGCGTAATGTCGGTCCGGGCCGCTTCATCCAACAATACCGCTGAACCAAAGTATGACATGCTGGTAAGCAGTATGACTTGTATCGCCCACAACTCACTTGTGTTCTACTCGTGCATATAACATCAACGCATAAAACCTAGGCTCTGATACCACTGTTGGGGAACGTAGTAATTTCAAAAAAATTCCTACGCACACGCAAGATCATGGTGATGCATAGCAATAAAAGGGGAGATTGTTGTCCACGTACCCTCGTAGACCGAAAGCGGAAGCGTTAGAACAATGTAGTTGATGTAGTCGTACGTCTTCACGATCCGACCGATCCAAGTACTGAACGTACGGCACCTCCGAGTTCAGCACACATTCAGCTCGATGACAATCCCCAGACTCCGATCCAGTAGGGTGTTGGGGATGAGTTCCGTCAGCACGACGGCGTGGTGACGGTGATGATGTTCTACTGACGCAGGGCTTCGCCTAAGCACCGCTACGATATGACCGAGGTGGAATAAGGTGGAGGAGGGAACCGCACACGGCTAAGGAACAATCACGAAGATCAACTTCTGTGTCTATGGGGTGCCCCCCTCCTCCGTATATAAAGGGGGAGGAGGAGGGGGCCGGCCAAGGGGAGAGGCACGCCCTAGGGGGGCAATCCTACTCCAAGTAGGTTTGCCCCCCCCCCTTCCTATTAGGAGTAGGAGAGGGAAGGAAGAGAGGGGAGGGAAGAAGGAAAGGGGGGGCCGGCCCCCTTCCCAATTCGGATTAGGCTTGGGGGGGACGCCCCCTCCTTTGCTCCTTCTCCCTCCTTTCCACTAAGGCCCAATAAATCCCATATACCTACCGGGGGGTTCCGGTAACCTCCCGGAGCTCCGGTATAGTCCCAATCTCACCCGGAACCTTCCGATGTCCAAATATAGTCGTCCAATATATCGATCTTTATATCTCGACCATTTTGAAATTCCTTGTCATGTCCGTGATCACATCCGGGACTCCGAAAAACCTTCGGTACATCAAAACTTATAAACACATAATATAACTGTCATCATAACGTTAAGCGTGCGGACCCTACGGGTTCGAGAACTATGTTGACATGACCTAGAACTGTTTCCGGTCAATAGCCAATAGCGGAACCTGGATGCTCATATTGGCTCCCACATATTTTACGAAGATCTTTATCGGTCAAACCTCATAACAACATACGTTGTTCCCTTTGTCATTGGTATGTTACTTGCCCAAGATTCGATCATCGGTATCTCAATACCTAGTTCAATCTCGTTACCGGCAAGTCTCTTCACTCGTTACGTAATGCATCATTCCGTAACTAACTCATTAGCTACATTGCTTGCAAGGCTTATAGTGATGTGCATTACCGAGAGGGCCCAGAGATACCTCTCCGACAATCGGAGTGACAAATCCTAATCTCAAAATACATCAACTCAACAATTACCTTTGGAGACACCTGTAGAGAACCTTTATAATCACCCATTTACGTTGTGACATTTGGTAGCACACAAAGTGTTCCTCCGGTAAACCAGAGTTACATAATCTGATAGTCATAGGAACATGTATAAGTCATGAAGAAAGCAATAGCAACATACTAAACGATCAAGTGCTAAGCTAACGGAATGGGTCAGGTCAATCACATCATTCTCCTAATGATGTGATCACGTTAATCAAATGACAACTCATGTCTATGGTTAGGAAACTTAACCATCTTTGATTTCCGAGCTAGTCAAGTAGAGGCATACTAGTGACACTATGTTTGTCTATGTATTCACACATGTATCATGTTTCCGGGTAATACAATTCTTGCATGAATAATAAACATTTATCATGATATGAGGAAATAAATAATAACCTTATTATTGCCTCTAGGGCATATTTCCTTCATCTATCCCCCTAGGAGCATGCGCATAGTACTTTGTTTTCAAAAGGCTTGTAGATTTTTGCAATAAGTATATGAGTTCTTTATGACTAATGTTGAGTCCATGGATTATACGCACTCTCACCCTTCCACCATTGCTAGCCTCTCTTGTGCCGCGCAACTTTCGCTGGTACCATACACCCACCATACACCTTCCTCAAAACATCCACCATACCTACCTATTATGGCATTTCCATAGCCATTCCAGGATATATTGCCATGCAACTTTCCACCGTTCTGTTTATATGACAGGCATCATCATTGTCATATTGCTCTTTGCATGATCATGTAGTTGACATCGTATTTGTGGCAAGGCCACCTTCATAATTTTTGATACATGTCACTCTTGATTCATTGCATATCTCGGTACACCGCCAGAGGCATTCATATAGAGTCATATCTTGTTCTAAGTATCGAGTTGTAATCTTGAGTTGTAAGTATATAAAAGTGTGATGATCTTCATTATTAGAGCATTATCCTAGTGAGGAAAGGATGATGGGGACAATGATTCCCCACAAGTCGGGATGAGACTTCGGAATTTGTAAAAAAAAGAAAAAAAGGCCAAAAAAAGAGAAAGGCCAAATAAAAAAACGAGAGAAAAGGAGAGAAGGGACAATGCTACTATCCTTTTTACCACACTTGTGCTTCAAAGTAGCACCATGATCTTCATGATAGAGAGTCTCCTATGTTGTCACCTTCATATACTAGTGGGAATTTTTCATTATAGAACTTGGCTTGTATATTCCAATGATGGGCTTCCTCAAACGCCCTAGGTCTTCGTGAGCAAGCAAGTTGGATGCACACCCACTTAGTTTCTTTTGATGAGCTTTCATACATTTATAGCTCTAGTGCATCCGTTGCATGGCAATCTCTACTCACTCACATTGATATATATTAATGGGCATCTCCATAGCTCGTCGATACACTGATGTCTACTACACAACCTTCTTCTTGTAGACATTGTTGGGCCTGCAAGTGCACAGGTTTGTAGGACAGTAGCAAATTTCCCTCAAGTGGATGACTTAAGGTTTATCAATCCGTGGGAGGCGTAGGATGAAGATGGTCTCTCTCAAACAACCCTGCAACCAAATAACAAAGAGTCACTTGTGTCCCCAACACACCCAATACATTGGTAAATTGTATAGGTGCACTAGTTCGGCGAAGAGATGGTGATACAAGTGCAATATAGATGGTAGATATAGGTTTTTGTAATCTTAAATTATAAAAACAGCAAGGTAACTGATGGTAAAAGTGAGCGTAAATGGTATTGCAATGATAGGAAACAAGGCATAGGGTTCATACTTTCACTAGTGCAAGTTCTCTCAACAGTAATAACATAGATAGATCATATAAAAATACCTCAACATGCAACAAAGAGTCACTCCAAAGACACTAATAGCGGAGAACAAATGTAGACATTATGGTAGGGTACGAAACCACCTCAAAGTTATCCTTTTTGATCGATCTATTCGAGAGTTCGTAGTAAAATAACATAGAGCTATTCTTTCCGCTCGATCCATCATAGAGTTCATACTAGAATAACACCTTAAGACACAAATCAACCAAAACCCTAATGTCACCTAGATACTCCATTGTCACCTCAAGTATCCGTGGGCATGATTATACGATATGCATCACACAATCTCAAATTCATCCAACCAACACAAAGTACTTCAAAGGGTGCCCCAAAGTTTCTACCGGAGAGTCAAGAAAATGTGTGCCAACCCCTATGCATAGGTTCATGGGCGGAACCCGCAAGTTGGTCACCAAAACATACATCAAGTGGCACGTGATATCCCATTGTCACCACAGATAAACATGGCAAGACATACATCAAGTGTTCTCAAATCAAAGACTCAATCCGATAAGATAACTTCAAGAGGGAAACTCAATTCATCACAAGAGAGTAGAGGGGGAGAAACATCATAAGATCCAACTATAATAGCAAAGCTCGCGATACATCAAGATCATGCGAAGTCAAGAACACGAGAGAGAGAGAGAGAGAGAGAGAGAGAGAGAGAGAGATCAAACACATAGCTGCTGGTACATACCCTCAGCCCCGAGGGTGAACTACTCCCTCCTCATCATGGATAGCACCGGGATGATGAAGATGGCCACCGGTAATGGGTTCCCCCTCTGGCAGGGTGCCGGAACAGGCTCCCGAGAGGTTTTTGGTGGCTACAGAGGCTTGCAGCGGTGGAACTCCCGATCTATCTTCTACATGGATGTTTTTAGGGTACATGGGACTATATAGGCGAAAGAAGTCGGTCGGGGGGGTGCTTGAGGGGCCCACGAGACAGGGGAGCGCGCCCAGTAGGGGGCGCCCTCCTATGTCCTGGACTCCTGGAGGATCTTCTGACGTGAACTCCAAGTCTCCATGATCATATTCTTCCAAAAAATCACGTTGCCGAAGGTTTCATTCCGTTTGGACTCCGTTTGATATTCCTTTTCTTCGAAATACTGAAATAGGCAATAAAACAACAATATGGGCTGGGCCTCCGGTTAATAGGTTAGTCCCAAAAATGATATAAATGTGTAAAATAAAGCCCATAAATATCCAAAAGGGGTAATATAATAGCATGGAACAATCAAAAATTATAGATACGTTGTAGACGTATCAAGCATCCCCAAGCTTAATTCCTGCTCGTCCTCGAGTAGGTAAATGATAAAAACAGAATTTTTGATGTGGAATGCTACCTAGCATAATTCTCAATGTAATTTTCTTTATTGTGGCATGAATGTTCAGATCCAAATGATACAAAATAAAAGTTCATATTAACATGAAAATGGTGATACTTCAAGCAGACTAATCAAAGTAATCATGTCTTCTCAAAATAACATGGCCAAAGAAAGTTATCCCTACAAAATCATATAGTATGACTATTGCTCTATCTTCATCACACAAAGTATTTAATCATGCACAACCCCGATGACAAGCCAAGCAATTGTTTCATACTTTAATAATCTCAAACTCTTGCAACTTTCACGCCGTACGTGAGCATGAGCCATGGACATAGCACTATATGTGGAATAGAACGGTGGTTGTGGAGAAGACAAAAAGGAGAAGATAGTCTCACATCAACTAGGCGTATCAACGGGCTATGGAGATGCCCATTAATAGATATCAATGTGAGTGAGTATGGTTGCCATGCAACGGATGCACTAGAGCTATAAATATATGAAATCTCAACAAAAGAAACTAAGTGGGTGTGCATCCAACTTGCTTGCTCACGAAGACCTAGGGCATTTTGAGGAAGCCCATCATTGGAATATACAAGCCAAGTTCTATAATGAAAAATTCCCACTAATATATGAAAGTGACAACATATGAGACTCTCTATCATGGAGATCATGGTGATACTTTGAAGCACAAGTGTGGAAAAAGAGATAGTAGCATTGTCCCTTCTCTCTTTTTGTCTCATTTTATTTTTTTCTCCTTTTTCTTTATATTTTTTTCTTTTCTTTTTTTCTTTGGCCTTTCTTTTTTTTCTTTTTGGCCTTTCTTTTTTTTTCTATTTTTTTTCTTTTCTTTTGTAAAGTCCGAAGTCTCATCCCGACTTGTGGGGGAATCATAGCCTTCATCATCCTTTCCTCACTGGGATAATGCTCTAATAATGAAGATCATCACACTTTTATGGATTTACAACTCAAGAATTACAACTGAAAGCTAGAATAAGATATGACTCTATATGAATGCCTCCGGCGGTGTACCGGGATATGCAATGAATCAAGAGCGACATGTATGAAAATTATGAAGGTGGCCTTGCCACAAATACGATGTCAACTACATGATCATGCAAAAAGCAATATGACAAAAGTAATGCATGTCATATGAACGGAATGGTGGAAAGTTACATGGCAATATATCTCGGAATGGCTATGGAAATGCCATAATAGGTAGGTATGGTGGCTATTTTGAGGAAGGTATATAGTGGGTGTATGGTACCGGCGAAAGTTGCGCGGCACAAGAGAGGCTTAGCAATGGTGAAAGGGTGAGGTGTGTATAATCCATGGACTCAACATTTGTCAAAAGAACTCATGTACTTATTGCAAAAATCTAGAAGTGATCAAAAACAAAATTACTACGCGCATGCTCCTAGGGGGATAGATTGGTAGGAAAAGACCATCGCTCGTCCCCGGCCGCCACTCATAAGGAAGACAATCAATAAATAAAATTTTGCTCCACCTTCATCACAAAGCGGTTCACCATACGTGCATGCTACGGGAATTACAAACCCCAACACAAGTACTTTTCATAACCACCTCAACTAGCATGACTCTAATATCACTACCTCCATATCTCAAAACAATTATCATGCATCATACTGATCATAGCATCCAATTCTTTTTCTATGATAGTTTTTATTATACCCAACTTGGATGCTCATCATTCTAGGACCAACTTTGTAACCATAGAAAATACCATGTGTTCTAAAAGACTCTCAAAAAGATATAATTGAAGCATGAGAGTAGCAATTTCTACAAAATATAACCACCGCCGTGCTCTAAAAGATATAAGTGATGCACTAGAGCAAAAGACAAACTACTCCGAAAGATATAAGTGAAGATCAATGAGTAGTCGAATAATTGTGCAACTATGTGAAGACTCTCTAACATTAAGGAATTTCAGATCTTGGTATTGTATTCAAACAGCAAGGAAAACAAAATAAAATTACAATGCAAGGATAGCACAACTCATGTGAAGAAGCAAAAACTTAGGCTCAACCAATACTAACCGATAGTTGTTGAAGAAGAAAGGTGGGATGCCTACCGGGGCATCCCCAAGCTTAGATGCTTGAGACTTATTGAAATATTATCTTGGGGTGCCTTGGGCATCCCCAAGATTGAACTTTTGTGTCTCCTTAATTCCTCTCATATCATGGTTTCTCTTTTTACCAAAAGCTTCATCCACACCAAACTCAACAAGAACTCGTGAGATAGGTTACTATAAACCAATGCAAAACCTTCTCATTTTCTACTGTAACAAAACACTAAAATTATTATTCAACATTGCATACTAAATGCCTCTGCATATTTAATACTCCTATCCTCAAATAGAATCATTAAACAAGCAAACATATGCAAACAATGCAACCATAACAGCAATCTGCCAAAACAGTATATTCTATAAAGAATGCAAGATTCATCATACTTACCTAACTCCAAAATTATTAACTAAAATTCCCACTGTAGTAAATTTATCAGAGCTCATTATGAAAAAAGTTTCAACATTATATCATTCTCTTACTTCTCTAGGGAATTTTTGCAACAGCGGTAATTTCAAACAGCAACATGTATACTAGCAAAATAAGCATGGAAAAGGCTATCCTTGACTTTTTTATTGAAACTAAAGATGCAAAACATTATTATAAATAATAGCAAGCAAATACTAACAAAAGAAAATGACACTCCAAGCAAAACACATATCATGTGGTGAATAAAAATATAGCTCCAAATAAAGTTACCGATGGACGAAGACGAAAGAGGGGATGCCTTCCGGGGCATCCCCAAGCTTAGGCTCTTGGTTGTCTTTGAATATTACCTTGGGGTGCCATGGTCATCTCCAAGATTAGGCTCTTGCCGCTCCTTATTCCATAGTCCATCGAATCTTTACCCAAAACTTGAAAACTTCACAACACAAAACTCAACAGAAAACTCGTAAGCTCCGTTAGTATAAGAAAATAAAACAGCACTTAGGTACTGTAATGAACTCATTCTAAATTCATATTGGTGTAATATCTACTGTATTGCAACTTCTCTATGGTTCATACCCTCCGATACTACTCATAGATTCATCAAAATAAGCAAACAACACATGGAAAACAGAATCTGTCAAAAACAGAACAGTTTGTAGTAATCTGAATCAAACGTATACTTCTAGAACTATAAAAATTCTACCAAATTAGGAAGCCCTAAGCAATTCGTGTACCAATCCAGACCAAAAATAATCATATCATAATCACGTTTCTGAGAATTAAAAAAACTAATTTATTGGGTGCAAAAGTTTCTGATTCTCAGCAGGATCAACACAACGATCACCGTAAGCTATCCTAAAGGTCTTACTTGGCACTTTATTGAAACAAAAGCTATAAAACATGATTATTACAGTAGCATAATCATGTGAACACACAAAAACAGTAAGGATAAATATTGGGTTGTCTCCCAACAGGCGCTTTTCTTTAATGTCTTTCTAGCTAGGCATGATGATGACAATGATGCTCATAAAAAAGATAAGAATTGAAACATAACGGGAGCATCATGAAGCATATGACTAGCACATTTAAGTCTAACCCTCTTCCTATGCATAGGGATTTTGTGAGCAAACAACTTATGGGAACAATAATCAACTAGCATAGGAAGGTAAAACAAGCATAGCTTCAAGATTTTAAGCACATAGAGAGGAAATTTGATATTATTGCAATTCCTACAAGCATATATTCCTCCCTCATAATAATTTTCAGTAGAATCATGAATGAATTCAACAATATAACCAGCACCTAAAGCATTCTTTTCATGATCTACAAGCATAGAAAATTTACTACTCTCCACATAAGCAAAATTCTTCTCATCAATAGTAGTGGGAGAAAACTCAACAAAATAATTATCATGTGAGGCATAATCCAATTCGGAACTAAAATCATGATGACAAGTTTCATGGTTATCATTATTCCTAATAGCATACAAGTCATCACAATAATCATCATAGATAGCAGCTTTGTTCTCATAATAAATTGGAACCTCTTCCAAAATAGTGGAATCATCACTAAATAAAGTCATGACCTCTCCAAATCCACTTTCATAAATATAATCATCATAAATAGGAGGCATGCTTTCATCATAATAAATATTCTCATCAAAACTTGGGGGACTAAACATATCATCTTCATCAAACATAGCTTCCCCAAGCTTGTGGCTTTGCATATTATTAGCATCATGGATATTCAAGGAATTCATACTAACAACATTGCAATCATGCTCATCATACAAAGGTCTAGTACTAAACATTTTAATGCATTCTTCTTCTAGCACTTGAGCACAATCTTCCTTTCCATCATACTCACGAAAGATATTAAAAAGATGAAGCGTGTGAGACAAACTAAATTCCATTTTTTGTAGTTTTCTTTTATAAACTTGTCGGTGTACTAGAGTAGGGGTACCCTAGTACCCCGAACTTGTGCACGGGCAGTAGCAGCATCCCGCGGCAAGGCTTGCCGGGTGACCGCCAAGATCCTCCGCGGCTACTTTGAAGACCATTCAAGAGCAAAGTACTCAAACCAAGGCCCCGGCAAGAGGAGCTTGCCGGGAAGTCCAACCCAGGCCCCGGCAAGAGGAGCTTGCCGGGAAGGAGACAAGACCCCGGCAAGAGGAGCTTGCCGGGAAGGCCACTCAAGGCATACTAAGAAAACTTGCCACGACGCGCCACGCGCTCCGGCAAGGCGACAAGGCCCCGGCAAGAGGAGCTTGCCGGGAAGACTGACCAAGGTACCTCGAAGCCCGGCGAGCGACAAGCTTCCGGGCCCGACAAGATAGCAGCAGCGACAAGACGACGACCGCGGCAAGGAGCTTGCTGCGGGAAACCCCCATTTCATGCCCGCGCTCCAGCCACCTGCCAACGTGTCGCTCTGGAACCCTCCCAAGCACACGCGACAGGGGGGCGTGCAGCTAGGGGTGCAAGGTGGCAAGCAGGCGCTGACAAGATCACCATCGTGGCGAACGATGGCGCCCCTAACGGTCCTTTTCTGCACTGTTCGGGCGACTCAGACAGGCATTTAATGCCCTTGTCCCCTGCCATCAGAGTTAGGTAGGGTGCACTGTACAAGCAACTGTACCAACTACCTTGCTTTTTATGTTTTTACCCTCCTCTGCGTTGCCACCTGTCGGTGACCCTTTAGCCTATAAAAGGAGGCCCCTGCGCAAGTAGAGGGGGTTCGGAACGTTTGGGTTTGGACATTTAGGTTCGGCTCATTCGGAACATCAGAAAGACTCTCACGCTCGGTCTGGCAGCGTCCATCGCTCCCGAGCAAGAATTCAATACACACAAACAAGCAGCAGTAGGGTTTTACACGTCCGTGCGGTCCGAAGCTGGGTAAAACCGCCTGTGTGCTTCGCCTCGATCTGCTCTTCTCGCGATCTCCGCCCCCCACCGAACCGAAAGGGGCCCGGTCCGCCGGCCCCATAGGTGTCCGTGGGTCAGTCTCCCCCGGCATCTTTGGCGCGCCAGGTAGGGGGCGTCGAGATTGTGAGAACCTGATCCGGCGTTCACACGAGCTAGATCTGCATTCTCTTCATCAACATGCCACCGAAGAAGAAGACTTCGGCATCGGCCGCTCCGTCCACGTCACTTCCGCCATCGTTGGAGCAAATGGGTGGTGGAATGGACGCCGGCGGAAAAATGGGCTTCGACGAGGAGGCTTATGATGCTGCCAGGTCCAAGAACAAGGCTGCGCAAGCCTCGGCGTCTGTGGATGTTCCGCGCCACTCTCAGGAGGCGCAGGATCAATAGCGCCCTGGCGCTCGCAGCGCCATGCGCATGATAGACCAAGGCCAAGCTGGTGGATCTCGGGGCGCTCAAGACCAGCATGCACGCCAGCATGCTGGCATGAGCAGGGCACGGTCGCCTGGGCGGGATACTGCTCCTTCTAACTTAGTTAGAAGTTCGAGCATGTCCCGCTCCTCGCGCCGTCCGCCACTGCCACCCACCACTCCAGCAGAAGCCTTGGCGCGAGCTCAACTGCTCCTAGACTACCCTCCGACGGCGGACAAGACCGACGAATGGAGGGCCACAATCCAGAGCCTCATCGGCTTCGCCAATGGCGACACTGCACAGCAACCAAACACCTCGCTGCCGCGGCAGGACAGCCGGACGCGAGCCGATGGCAACAAGACCGGTGGAGGTGCGACTTCCATGCACTCTCCACTACGAAGGCCAAAATCGCTGACTCGCCGGGTCCACCCCGACAGCGACTCCACCGCATCGTCGGACCCACGAGCTCGTCACGACCAGCGCCAAGTTATCCATGAACGACAACAAGAAGACGCTCGAACCCGCATCGAGCGCCGAAGAGAAGCGCGACGTCAATCCGACAAGCGCGCTGGGCCCTCTGTTGACATGCATGCGCCAGGGGAACCAGGCGATCTGCCGTACGCGGTAGGTTGTCCTGCATTCACCCGTGAGCTGCGGCAAGTCCAGTGGCCCAGCACAAAGAACTTCAAGCCAGATGTACCGAAGAAGTACGATGGCAAGACGCATCCGTCAGAGTTCCTCAGCATCTACACCATTGCGGTGTAAGCTGCCGGGGGACAAGATGACAAGATCCTTGCCAACTACTTCCCGCTGGTGCTCAAGCCCAACGTCAGATCCTGGCTCATGCACTTGCCGGAAAACTCCATATCCTCTTGGGCTGATCTGTGCCATCAGTTTGTCGGCGCCTTTACCGGCGGACACAAGGCTCATGGCCAGGAGAGTGATCTTCATCTGCTCGCCCAGAAGGAAGGAGAGCCCCTGCGCAAGTACATTCAGAGATTCAGCAGCGTGCAGCACAACATCCCAGACGTCCACCCCGCCGCGGTGATCAGCGCGTTCCACCAGAATGTGCGAAACTGCAGGATGCGGGAGAAAATGGCGATGTGCAAAATCAGGGACGTCAGTGAGTTATATGCACTGGCCGACAAGTGTGCACGCGCCGAAGAAGGGAGGAGACTCCCTGGAGAAAATATAGGAGCAGGGGGATCTGACAGTGAAGATGCTGCCCCGGCAAGGAAAAACCGGCGGCGGAATAACAGAAGGAGGAAAGGTAAGGAAGTGCTAGCTGTCAAGCAGACCGGCAACGGAGGTGGCGCCAAGGAAGCTAAAGCTGGTAGCTCCGACAAGGAGGCCCAGCCTGTGGCGGCCGCCGACAAGCAGGACAGCTCCGGCAAGCGGTATTTGCAAGATTCACCGCACCAAGGGCCATGATCTCCAGAACTGTAAGAAAGTCGAGCAGCTTGTTGAGCAACAGAAAGCAGAATACGAGCGGCGCCACAAGGAGAAGGCCCAGGAAGGTGCTGGCGGATCCGGCAAGAAACGTCCCGGCCGAGGAGGACGCCGCGGCAAGGCCAAGCAGCGGCAAGGAGATAGACCTCCTCGCGGCCGCGACGAGGATGAAGATGATGGCGACGATGAAGATATGGATGATGAGGACACTGATGAGCAGGAGTTCCAGAAAGCCACAGAGGTCCTATGCATTGACGGTGGTGCTTCTATGCACACCTCGCACCGTCAGCTCAAGCAGTGGGTGCGGGAAGTTAATGCAGCAGAACCACCCGTCGAGTCACGCAAGCCTCTGAAATGGTCCAGCACGCCTATCATCTTTGACATTGAGGACCACCCTGATCGCATAACCGCGGTCGGGTGCTTGCCGATGTTGGTTTCACCAACAATCCGCAACCTCAAGGTCACAAAGATGCTAGTTGACGGCGGGGCCGGCTTGAATCTGATCTCCTCTGCGGTGCTCCAGAAACTCCAAATCCCTGACAGCGAGCTCGAAGAGACCGGTACATTTCAAGGAATTAACCCGGGAAGGAGCAAGCCAAAGGGAAAGATCATGTTGCCGGTAACATTTGGCAGTGAGCTGAACTTCAGGACTGAGCGGGTCATGTTTGACGTTGCCGACTTTCCATTACCTTACAATGGAATCCTTGGCCGTCCGGCACTCGCCAAGTTCATGGCAGCCTCTCACTATGCATACAACGTATTGAAAATGCCAGGCCCAATAAGTGTCATCTTTGTCCCTGGCGACAAGAAGGATGCTCTTATCTGTGCCGACAAGATCTATCGGGAAGCAGCAGCCGCAGCAGAACACCAGACACTTGCCGCTGAAGCTCCCGGGGGGAAGAAGAAGACCAAGTCCGGCAAGAGCTCTGATGCCAACTCCGGCAAGCGCACCTCTTCGGAGTGCTGCGCTACCGTCGAGGATGCACCATCGAGCTCCACCGGCAAGTGCAAGAAGGCGATGGCAGCTCCACCTGCGACTAAGAAAGTGTCCGCCAAGGAGGATGGTGCTGGTGGTACCTTCACCATCAGCGCCACTCTTGACCCCAAATAGGAAAGCGCGCTCGTTGCTTTCCTGCGAGCGAATGTCGACGTGTTTGCGTGGCAACCGTCTGATATCCCCGGTGTTCCCAGGAAAGTAATTGAGCACCACCTTGCCGTCTGTCCTCATGCGCGGCCCGTCAAGCAAAGAGTCAGGAAGCGGGCAGTGGAGCGCCAAGAATTCATAACAGAAGAAATCAAGAAGTTGGAAGCAGCAGGCCTTGTCAGAGGAGTACTCCATCCCACGTGGTTGGCCAATCCAGTTGTTGTGTGCAAGGCTAACGGGAAATGGAGACTCTGTATTGACTTCACTGATGTCAATAGAGCTTGTCCCAAAGACCCATTTCCCTTGCCGCGCATTGACCAGATTGTTGACTCCACAGCCGGATGTGATTTGCTTTCATTTCTTGATGCATACTCAAGATACCATCAGATCTTCATGGCAGAAGAAGATGAAGAGAAAACCGCATTTATCACCCCGTGTGGCACGTACTGCTTTGTACGGATGCCTTTTGGTTTGAAGAATGCTGGTTCAACATTCGCAAGGGTAGTCCACCATGCTTTTGAAACGCAGATGCACAGAAATGTGGAAGCCTACATGGATGACATAGTGGTCAAGAGCAAGGACAGAGCGACCCTAATTCAAGATCTAGATGAAACTTTTGCAAATCTGCGCAAGATCAACCTCAAGCTCAACCCCGAGAAGTGCGTGTTTGGAGTCCCTTCCGGCAAGCTTCTCGGGTTCTTCGTGTCTCAGCGGGGAATTGAAGCCAATCCCGACAAGATCAAGGCCATTGAGCAGATCGAAGCACCAAAGCGCTTCAAGGATGTACGAAGGCTTGCCGGTTGCGTGGCTGCTCTCAGCAGGTTTATCTCTAGATCTGCTGAACGCGCCCTGCCGTTTTTCAAAATTTTGAAGAAGGCAGGTCCAATGAAATGGACTCCGGAGGCGGAGGCTGCGCTGCAGGACTTGAAGAGGTACCTGTCCTCCACTCCAATACTTGTCGCACCTAAGCCACAAGAGAAGTTGCTGCTATATCTGTCAGCAACCAATCAAGTGGTTAGTGCTGCGTTAGTAGCGGAGAGAGAGGCGGACGATGAGCCAGCAACTGCGACAAGTGAATCTAGCGACAAGCAGGGGGCTTCTCCGACAAGCTCTGGCTCCGACAAAGTTGAGTCTGCGCAGGCATGCAAGGAGGTGCAGAGGAGAATGGTGCAGCACCCAGTTTACTTTGTCAGTTCCCTTCTGCAAGGGGCTAGATCAAGGTACTCTGGTGTGCAGAAGCTGCTTTTCGGCCTCCTCTGCGCCATTACTTCCAAGCACATGAGATCAGAGTCGTCACTCGCTTTCCGCTGAAAAGGATACTGCAAAATCCAGAAGCAACAGGCAGGATTGTCGAGTGGGCGCTGGAACTGTCAAGCTTTGACCTCAAGTTTGAGAGCACCTCAACTATCCAAAGCAGAGCATTGGCAGAGTTCATAGCAGAGTGGACGCCAACCCCAGATGAAGAAATTCCATAGACAAGCATCCCTGTCAAAGAAGCAAGCAAAGAGTGGCTGATGTACTTTGATGGTGCCTTCTCGCTGCAAGGCGCCGGTGCAGGCGTGCTGCTTATCGCACCCACCGGAGAGCACCTTAAGTACATAGTCCAGATGCACTTTCCCAAGGAGCAAGCAACCAACAATACTGCAGAGTATGAGGCATTGCTCGCCGGACTCAGAATTGCAGCAGACCTTGGGATCAAGAAGCTCATTGTCAGGGGTGACTCACAGCTTGTCGTCCGCCAAGTAAACAAGAACTATCAGAGTCCGTTGATGGAAGCGTATGTAGATGAAGTGAGGAAACTAGAAGAGCACTTTGACGGCCTACAGATGGAACATATCCCAAGAGCTCAGAATGATATTGCTGATGGCTTGTCAAAGTGCACCGCACTAAAGTTACCTGTGGAACCAGGGATCTTTGTGCTTAAGTTGACTCAACCATCCGTAACACCATCAACTGGACAGAGCAAGAAAAGGAAGTTGATTCATGGTGACTGCTTGCCGGCAGAGCTTCCCGAAGCCGCCGCCAAGAAGGTCCCTAGAATCAACGCCGAAGGCGCTGAGGGGCAGTCTGCTCCGGCAAACCTCAGGGTTTGTTCCGTTGAAGCAGACGCTCCCGACAAGTTTTGCTCCGGCAAGCTTGCCGGGGAACGCCAAGCTCCGGCAGGGCCGCAGCTCCTCGCCGTAGAAGCGGACGTTCCCGCAGCAGCTAAGAACAACACCGAGAACACTGAGGAGCAAGATGCTCCGGCAAGCCCTGGGGTTTGTTCCGTTGAAGCAGAAGCTCCCGACAAATTTTGCTCCGGCAAGCTTGCCGGGGGAACGCCAAGCTCCGGCAGGGCCGCAACTCCTCGCAGTAGAAGCGGACGTTCCCGCAGCAGCTGAGAACAACACCGAGAACGCTGAGGAGCAAGATGCTCCGGCAAGCCCTAGGGTTTGTTCCGTTGAAGCAGAAGCTCCTGACAGGTTTTGCCCCGGCTAGCTTGTCGGGGAACGTCAAGCTCCGGCAGAGCCGCAGGTTCTTGCCGTAGAAGCGGATGTTCCCGTAGCGGCAGATTTGCCTTTAGTCCTTGTTGTCGAGCCACAAGCTCCAACATGGGCGTAGCAGATTGTCCGTTTCCTTCAGACAGGAGAACTTCCCGAAGAGCAAGAAGAAGCGGAAAGAGTAGCCCGGCAGTCAAGTATGTACCAGTTTGTCGACAAGACACTGTACAGAAGAAGGCTCAACGGTGTGAAATTGAAGTGTATTCACCGAGAAGACGGACAAAAGCTGTTGGCAGAGATACACGGAGGCATATGTGGCCACCACATAGGCGCAAGAGCACTTGCCGGCAAAGCTTTCCGGCAAGGTTTCTTTTGGCCGACAGCCCTCCAGGATGCAACTGCACAAGTAACCAAGTGTGAAGCGTGCCAGTTCCATTCCAAGCAGATACACCAGTCAGCTCAAGCTCTCCAGACGATCCCTTTATCCTGGCCATTTTCGGTCTAGGGGCTCGACATCCTCGGCCCCTTTCCCCGAGCTGTCGGGGGCTTTGAGTACTTGTACGTCGCAATCGACAAGTTTGCAAAGTGGCCGGAAGTGGAACTAGTGAGTAAGGTGACCGCACAGTCAGCCGTCAAGTTCTTCAGGTCGACTGTTTGCCGTTTCGGGATCCCTAACAGGATCATCACCGACAACGGCACGCAATTTACGAGCCGCACCTTCATGCAGTACGTCCAAGACCTTGGCGCCAAGGTCTGCTTTGCTTCTGTTGCTCATCCGAGAAGCAACGGTCAAGCAGAGAGGGAAAATGCTGAAGTGCTGCGCGGACTCAAGACCAGAACTTTCGACAGGCTGCACAAGTGCGGAAGGAACTGGATCGAGGAGCTGCCGGTGGTTCTTTGGTCGATCAGAACGACGCCAAATCGAGCCACTGGACAGACACCCTTTGCTCTAGTCTATGGAGCAGAGGTAGTTACCCCCATGGAACTCGTATACGGGTCACCTCGAGTGCTCGCTTATGATGAGCTCGAGCAAGAGCAGCTGCGGCAAGATGATGCGCTGCTCCTTGAGGAAGATCGTCTCCAGGCTGCTGTGCGAGCTGCTCGCTACCAGCAAGCTCTGCGCCGCTACCATAGCCGCAAAGTCAATGCCAGGAGTCTCGAGGAAGGCGACCTTGTTCTTCGGCGCGTTAAGTCGGCCAAGAATTCCAACAAGTTGACGCTGAAGTGGAAACGCCCTTACCGGGTGAAGCGAGTCACAAGGCCTGGCGCTGTCCGCCTTGAGATCGAAGATGGCGTACCAGTGAGCAACTCCTGGAACATCGAGCATCTTCGTAAGTTTTACCCGTAAGGCGCGGTTGTCGGACCCTGTCCGGCAACCACCTTTCTGTACAAGTCTTGCCACTGTTGCATGTAATCCTTTGTACAGAGCCAGGCGCAGACCCTGAGCACCAGTAAATGAAGCGCTGACACCCCGGGGTTAGAGCATGCATGCTAGGTCGAGTCTCGTCCTTGGTTAGGGTTGATAGTGCCTAACAGCGGCTAACCCCTAGCTTAGAGGTCGAGTTTCCGTCCCTTTTGCTTTCCTTTCGTTCGCAGGGCTCACATGTCCTGGCCAGACTGCTTGAAGACGAAAAGGAGAAGAAGGGCGCGCCAGCACCTAGGCCCCGGCAAGCCAGTGTTGCCGGGGGCTGCGAGTGCCAAGATTCGTCCACGGCAAGCCAGAGTTGCCGGGGGCTGCAATATCAGATAAGTCTTTCATCCCTCATCATGCATCCTCTTATGGACTGGGGAATGCGAAACCGCGTTTCTTCCCGAAAACTGCCGTGCTCCCTCAACTCTAGGCCCTGGGGCTCGTTCCCGGGGCCAAGTTTGGTCGTAGTCGCGGCAGCAAAGGGATAGAACGAGGAGGCCGCACCCACCTCGTTCCCGCCTCCGTCAAAGGCGTGAGAAAGGTCGAGCGACGTGGGAAGGCGGCAGGGCCTGTTGCCGGGAGATGAAATGTCTGTCCGAGGGATACCAAGGATTCGCTCCATGGCGTGGGTTCAACCCGTGAGACAAATGACCCGGCAAGCATCCCCTTTTCATTAAAAAACATCCCACTCAGGTACAGTCCATAAAGGATGAAAAACATGAAAGAGCGGATTACAAGTTTTAGATGCAGCTAAGGCCCGAAGGCTTAAAAATTAAACAGATAAGATGCCCGTAATCCCCTTCCTGTCCCTCTCTTCAGGAGGCAGGTCAAGGAGGCAAAAAGAGCAAAAGGAGCGCCTAGGCGAACTACGGGTGCCAGAAGACACCAAGAGAACATCCCGGGGGCCGTCCGAAGGCTGGACGGTGATGACAACACTGGAAGCGGGGCTCGAAGACGAGGCGGCAGGACGTCAGCACGCTGTCGAGGGCACCACGCCCTCATACTCCGACCTGACGGCCTTGTCGCCAGCCCTCTTCCCCTTCCGCAGCCTCCCTACGCCAGCCGCCCAAGGAGACGACCCCGGGGAGTTCAAGGAGCCGGCGACACGGATGATGGAGTCGCCGGTGCCGCGCGAAGCGGCGCCCGACGCCTAGTCGGGCCCGCCATCCCGTCGCCCGCTACCCTCATCGTCGATGTCGCTCTCCTCCTCGTCACTCTCGCTCGAGGAGGAGCCTTCGCTATCGGAGGAGCTATCCACGCAGCACTTCGCCCGAGTGCCGAAGCACCCGAAGACCTTGACGGAGAGGAGATCGCCCTCCATCAACTTAAAATGGAGGGTAAACCCCTCCATCAAGCTGTGGATACGGGCGAACGTCTTCCACCCTCGATCAAGATACATCACATTAGGGGCTGGGAATACAACACGAACTCGCGTTCCGCTGATCCCACAGCCCCTCATGTGCAGTCTCAGTGTCTCGGGCGGGTCCGACTCCATCGCGCTTGCAAACGGAGCTGGAAGCCGGAGGCGACGACGAGGCGCCCGGCGCAGCCTGACGAAGAACTCGCAAGGGTCGTCCCCTATATGGACCGCCGTTGGGGGAGGAGCCACCGGCGGAGGCGAAGCTGGCGCGCCGCCCCGTCCGCCTCTTCCCCGAGCGCCTCGACCTCGTCCAGGACCTCGCCCCCTCCCTCTTCCCCTTATGGCTGGATCTGCCACCACAGGCGCGGAAGAGGGAGAGGTGCACTGTCTGGCGGCGACCCTCGCCGCCACCGATGAAGGGCCAGGGTTCCCTTTCTCCATGGCAAATGAGAGAAAGGGGAGCAGAAGCTAAAGAAAGGAGGAGATGAGAGAGTGCGGGCTTCTGTGCTCCCCTCCTACTCTTTATAAAGGAGCAAGGTGGGGGCTCAGCCGCCCCGCTCAACGAATCAAGGCACGGGAAGAGCAGGGAGTCGGGGCCGACCCGCTGCCTCTGCTCGCGTTTCCCGCTTCCACCGTCCGCGACCCCAAGTGCATGGGAGCCGCATGGCGGAGATGCAGAACCGAGGCGACGAATGAGGTGGCCTCGCCCCACCCCGTGATCACGGGGAGTGGGCGCCTCGAAAACCGCGCACCGGCCTCGTCTAGTAAATGCACCATGCCCCCATGCCTACCTCCGTTTTGGTAGGAGGGCGTGAACCGTCCCCTTCATCATGGCTTGACGCATGCTCGCGGGGCTTAGCCCCGCGCACGCCGCCCACGTCGCCCACGACGCCGCGTTTGACGCGTGCCGTTTTGGACGTGTGCGCTGGAAGCGGAGAGATATGCAGCGTAACCTAGGCCGCGCATGCCCGTGCACTGTTTTGGGCCTGGCCCAACAGCGCTCGGCACCGTGTTTGGCCCAGGCCCGGGGGCTCCTGTCGGTGTACTAGAGTAGGGGTACCCTAGTACCCCGAACTTGTGTACGGGCAGTCGCAGCATCCCGCGGCAAGGCTTGCCGGGTGACCGCCAAGATCCTCCGCGGCTACTTTGAAGATCATTCAAGAGCAAAGTACTCAAACCAAGGCCCCGGCAAGAGGAGCTTGCCGAGAAGTCCAACCCAGGCCCCGGCAAGAGGAGCTTGCCAGGAAGGAGACAAGACCCCGGCAAGAGGAGCTTGCCGGGAAGGCCACTCAAGGCATACTAAGAAAACTTGCCGCAACGCGCCACGCGCTCGGGCAAGGCGACAAGGCCCCGACAAGAGGAGCTTGCCGGGTAGACTGACCAAGGTACCTCGAAGCCCGGCGAGCGACAAGCTTCCGGGCCTGACAAGATAGCAGCAGCGACAAGACGACGACCGCGGAAAGGAGCTTGCCGCGGGAAACCCCCATTTCGTGCCCGCGGTCCAGCCCACCTGCCAACGTGTTGCTCTGGAACCCTCCCAAGCACACGCGGCAGGGGGCCGTGCAGCTAGGGGTGTGAGGTGGCAAGCAGGCGCTGACAAGATCACCATCGTGGCGAACGATGGCGCCCCTAACGGTCCTTTTCTGCACTGTTCGGGCGACTCAGACGGGCATTTAATGCCCTTGTCCCCTGCCGTCAGAGTTAGGTAGGGTGCACTATACAAGCAACTGTACCAACTACCTTGCTTTTTACGTTTTTACCCTCCTCTGTGTTGCCACCTGTCGGTGACCCCTTTAGCGTATAAAAGGAGGCCCCTGCGCAACGTAGAGGGGGTTCGGGATGTTTGGGTTCGGACATTTAGGTTCAGCTCATTCGGGACATCAGAAAGACTCTCACGCTCGGTCTGGCAGCGTCCATCGCTCCCGAGCAAGAATTCAATACACACAAACAAGCAGCAGTATGGTTTTACGCATCCGTGCGGCCCGAAGCTGGGTAAAACCGCCCGTGTGCTTCGCCTCGATCTGCTCTTCGCGCGATCTCCGCCCCCCACCGAACCGAAAGGGGCCCGGTCCGCCGGCCCCATAGGTGTCCGTGGGTCAGTCTCCCCCGGCAAAACTAAACTAGTGATAAAACAAGAAACAAAAAGATTCAATTGCAACATCTAAAGATATACCTCCAAGCACTCACCTCCCTGGCAACGACGCCAGAAAAGAGCTTGATGTCTACTACACAACCTTCTTCTTGTAGACGTTGTTGGGTCTGCAAGTGCACAAGTTTGTAGGACAGTAGCAAATTTCCCTCAAGTGGATGACCTAAGGTTTATCAATCTGTGGGAGGCGTAGGATGAAGATGGTCTCTCTCAAACAACCCTGCAACCAAATAACAAAGAGTCCCCAACACACCCAAGACAATGGTAAATTGTAAAGGTGCACTAGTTCGGCGAAGAGATGGTGATACAAGTGCAATATAGATGGTAGATATAGGTTTTTGTAATCTGAAATTATAAAAACAGCAAGGTAATTAATGGTAAAAGTGAGCGTAAACGGTATTGCAATGATATGAAACAAGGCATATGCTTCATACTTTCACTAGTGCAAGTTCTCTCAACAATAATAACATAGATAGATCATATAACAATCCCTCAACATGCAACAAAGAGTCACTCCAAAGCCACTAATAGCGGAGAACAAATGTCGAGATTATGGTAGGGTACGAAACCA
This sequence comes from Triticum aestivum, assembly GCF_018294505.1. Taxonomy (NCBI): domain Eukaryota; kingdom Viridiplantae; phylum Streptophyta; class Magnoliopsida; order Poales; family Poaceae; genus Triticum; species Triticum aestivum. Next base: position 230,105,148 of record NC_057810.1, read on the forward strand.
CCTCAAAGTTATCCTTTTTGATCGATCTATTCAAGAGTTCGTAGTAAAATAACATAGAGCTATTCTTTCCGCTCGATCCATCATAGAGTTCATACTAGAATAACATCTTAAGACACAAATCAACCAAAACCCTAATGTCACCTAGATACTCCATTGTCACCTCAAGTATCCGTGGGCATGATTATACGATATGCATCACACAATCTCAAATTCATCCAACCAACACAAAGTACTTCAAAGAGTGCCCCAAAGTTTCTACCGGAGAGTCAAGAAAACGTGTGCCAACCCCTATGCATTGGTTCATGGGCGGAACCTGCAAGTTGGTCACCAAAACATACATCAAGTGGCACATGATATCCCATTGTCACCACAGATAAACACGGCAAGACATACATCAAGTGTTCTCAAATCAAAGACTCAATCCGATAAGATAACTTCAAGAGGGAAACTCAATTCATCACAAGAGAGTAGAGGGGGAGAAACATCATAAGATCCAACTATAATAACAAAGCTCGCGATACATCAAGATCGTGCGAAGTCAAGAACATGAGAGAGAGAGAGAGAGATCAAACACATAGCTATTGGTACGTACCCTTAGCCCCGAGGGTCAACTACTCCCTCCTCGTCATGGATAGCATCGGGATGATGAAGATGGCCACCGGTGATGGGTTCCCCCTCCGGCAGGGTGCGGGAACAGGCTCCCGAGAGGTTTTTTGTGGCTACAAAGGCTTGCGGCAGCGGAACTCCCGATCTATCTTCTCTGTGGATGTTTTTAGGGTACGTGGGACTATATAGGCGAAAGAAGTCGGTCGGGGGGTGCTCGAGGGGCCCACGAGACAGGGGGGCGCGCCCAGTAGGTGCGGGGGGCGCCCTCCAATCTCCCGGACTCCTCGGGGATCTTCTGATGTGAACTCCAAGTCTCCAGGATCATATTCTTCCAAAAAATCACGCTGCTGAAGGTTTCATTCCGTTTGGACTCCGTTTGATATTCCTTTTCTTTGAAATACTGAAACAGGCAATAAAATGGCAATATGGGCTGGGCCTCCGGTTAATAGGTTAGTCCAAAAATGATATAAATGTGTAAAATAAAGCCCATAAATATCCAAAAGGGGTAATATAATAGCATGGAACAATCAAAAATTATAGATACGCTGGAGACGTATCATACGCCTAGTCGATGTAAGACTATCTTCCTCCTTTTTGTCTTCTCCACAACCACCATTCTATTCCACATATAATGCTATGTCCATGGCTCACGCTCATGTATTGCGTGAAAGTTGAAAAAGTATGAGATTACTAAAGTATGAAACAATTGCTTGGATTGTCATCGGGGTTGTGCATGATTAAATACTTTGTGTGGTGAAGATAGAGCAACAGCCAGACTATATGATTTTGTAGGGATAACTTTCTTTAGCCATGTTATTTTGAGAAGACATGATTGCTTATTTAGTATGCTTGAAGCATTACTATTTATTATGTCAATATTAACTTTTATTTTGAATCATTTGGATCTGAACATTCATGCCACAATAAAGAAAATTACATTGAGAATTATGCTAGGTAGCATTCCACATCAAAAATTCTGTTTTTATCATTTACCTACTCGAGGACGAGCAGGAATTAAGCTTGGGGATGCTTGATACGTCTCCAACGTATCTATAATTTTTTATTGTTCCATGCTATTATATTACCCGTTTTGGATGTTTATGGGCTTTACTTTACACTTTTATATGATTTTTTGGGACTAACCTACTAACCGGAGGCCCAGCCCGAATTGTTGTTTTTTTTGCCTATTTCAGTGTTTCGAAGAAAAGGAATATCAGACGGAGTCCAAACGGGATGAAACCTTCGGGAGCGATCTTTTTGGAACAAATGCAAACCTGGAGACTTGGAGTGGACATCAAGCAACAACCAAGGTGGCCACGAGGGTGCCCGGCGCACCCCCTGGAGGTGGGCGCGCCCCTACCCTCGTGGGCCCCTCGAGCGTCCACCGACCTACTTCTTCCTCCTATATATACCCACGTACCCCGAGAACATCAGAAGCAACCACGATAACCTAATTCCACCGCCGCAACCTTCTGTATCCGCGAGATCCCATCTTGGAGCCTTCGTCGGTGCTCCGCCGGAGGGGGAATCGACCATGGAGGGCCTCTACATCAACTCCAAGGCCCTTCCGATGAGTTGTGAGTAGTTTACCACAGACCTTCGGGTCCATAGGTATTAGCTAGATGGCTTCTTCTCTCTCTCTTTGAATCTCAATACAAAGTTCTCCTCGATCTTCTTGGAGATCTAGTTGATGTAACTCTATTTGCGCTGTGTTTGTCGAGATCCAATGAATTGTGGGTTTATGATCAAGTTTATCTATGATAACTATTTGAATCTCCACTGAATTATTTTATGTGTGATTAAGTAATATTTGCAAGTCTCTTCGAATTATTAGTTTGGTTTGGCCTACTAGATTGATCTTTCTTGCAATGGGAGAAGTGCTTAGCTTTGGGTTCAATCTTGCGGTGTCCTTTCCCAATGACAGCAGGGGCAGCAAGGCACGTATTGTATTGTTGCCATCGAGGCTAAAAAGATGGGGTTTGTATCATATTGCATGAGTTTATCCCTCTACATCATGTCATCTTTCTTAATGCGTTACTCTGTTCTTTATGAACTTAATACTCTAGATGCATGCTGGATAGCGGTCGATGTGTGGAGTAATAGTAGTAGATGCAGGCAGGAGTCGGTCTACTTGTCACGGGCGTGATGCCTATATGCATGATCATGCCTAGATAATCTCATAATTATTCGCTTTTCTATCAATTGCTCGACAGTAATTTGTTCACCCACCGTAACACTTATGCTATCTTGAGAGAAGCCACTAGTGAAACCTGTGGCCCCCGGGTCTATCTCTTATCATATAAGCTTTCAATCTACTTTTATTTGCATCTTTACTTTTCCAATCTATATTATAAAATACCTAAAATATATTTATCTTATCATATTATCCCTATCAGATCTCACTTTCGCAAGTGGCCGTGAAGGGATTGACAACCCCTTTATTGAGTTGGTTGCGAGGTTCTTGTTTGTTTGTGTAGGTGCGTGGGACTTTTGAGGAGCCTGCTACTGGATTGATACCTTGGTTCTCAAAAACTAAGGGAAATACTTACGCTACTTTACTGCATCACCCTTTCCTCTTCAAGGAAAACCAATACAAGCTCAAGACGTAGCAAGGTGCTTATTGAGATGATCGGGCATGCCATCAAGGGATAACGACTCCAGCGCCGCTAGCTCGGCATGTTCGCCTCCGCGGCTAGGGCGCTCCTGGGAGCCATCGCCTGCCCGTGAGAGATCTTTTCGAGGTCTCTGCGTGGCGCCGAGCCCTCTTTTTTTTGCAGCCTTGGTTCCCGCTCCCTTGTTACGAGTAGTTCTTGACCTAGAGCTCTGCACACCGGCCATCGCAAGGACGGACGAAGAAGAAGGACTTATGAGGAGGAAAGGTAGAGTAATTTTCGGTTAGGTCGTTCCACTTTTTATAGCCTAAGTACTAGCACTAGTACTAATACCTGCATTGTGGGAACATGTTCAGGTTTGGTACATACTAGTAGGTGTGAGCAGGCTTGCACTTAATTGTAGCACTAGTACTTTTGAATGTGATGGGACCAAGGTAAAGATTAATTGATGGTTTTGGTTTCGAGGCCCGAAACGGCTCCCGATGAGTTTAGTGGAACATAAATTACAAGTAGATTACACTGCTCAAATGCGTAAATATTATGTTACTGTCAAAAATTGGCACAAAATACGAAGGAGGCCAATGGAAGTACTACTAGCAACCCATGATTTAACTACTCGCATGCGTGAAGTGGAGTAGTAATGTCTTTCTTCTGCCTTCCCGTCCACTCAATTTGCATGCGCTGTGTTAATTGACCATCAATTAAGTGAAGGACTTTACACGCATCAAATTATCACATGGGGTGGATCTTGGTACAAAATTGCGTCCGCCCATGTACCCGTGTGTGCGTGCAAGGGAATGAGTGCGTGTGTGGCGTGCGTGCACATCTTCGCTTCGTGCATGTACAGCCAGTGTGGCTCAGAGAGGACGAGTACATTCTTCTGGAACCAGCAGCATGTCACTATGATCAATCCACACAAGGAGGTCGCGACAACGCATCCATATGTGACACGTGGCTTCATGAACTGTAAGAGAGACACTTTGTAGTGTGCCATTGGAATTCTAATTTACGTGTTTTGCACATACTCGAAGTACTAGTAAGGTACACGTGCATTGCACGCATCAGATTTGGCAACCAAATTATGATAAATACCACATTATAGCATGTAAGCTCTGAGTCATATATGCCTGATGTGGACCTTTGTTTAATTCTTATAGTTCATCTCATTCAAAATCAATTAGTTTTTATAAAAAAGCTAGGGCCTCTTTGATTCGTAGGATTTCCAAAACCCGGGAATAGGAAAAACATGGGATTAGAGTGGAATGTCGTCTTGAATCCTACAAGATTGTACGAGTGTTTGATTGTGCATAGAAAAAACGCAGAATTCTTTCAAAGAGGTTTTAGTGGATGGGATGTTTCCTTTGAAATCTAGTGCAAATGAATCCTATGGAAAATTTCCTATGGTTTACAATCCTACGAATCAAACAACCAAGATAGGAAAATTTTCTAAGGATTAGAATCCTCCAAAATTCCTTTGAGAATCCTTTGAATCAAAGAAGCACTTAATCTATTTTATGATTCATGGAATTATGCGTTGTAAAGAATAAAGTAAAAAACAAATAATGGCAATTCAACTAGAAAAAAGTTTGGGCAGTTATGATACAGAAGATTCTAGAACAAAGGAGAACCACTGTTGTTTTGAGGTTTGTGCATTATGCTTAAGTTCAACCATGGAGTCTGCTAGATTGTACATGTGGCAAAATCCGGTGGGGGCTAGAAGATGGTGCGAGGGGCCAAGTGGAGGGAGACTATGATGGAGTGCACAAGTGCGAGATCGATATTTAGAGAGAGGGGGAGAGAACATGTGCTCTTGCATGCAGTGGCGGACCCATGAAAAATAAATGAGCTAGGGGGCCAAGCATTGCTAATCCTTTACGATGAGGGCCAATTCATCAACTTAAACCATTTTACCAGCAATTGTCTAATGATCACATTCATATTAGCCTCGATATATAGTGATGTTAGGGGGGCAAGGCCCTTGCTGCCCCCTGTCTTCGCAATTGTGCGCGCGTCTGAGAGATGAAGTGGAAGGCATGGATGATGAGAGGGGGGTGTTGGATATATAATTAATGTGGGTGTATTAGCTACATATGTAATCCTATATAGAGAGGTATATATTGATCGATGTGGACGTGGGAAAGAGGGTGAGACCACACTAGATATATAGATTGATCGGTTTGTGTGGAAAACTATGAAAGACCTAGCTATATACACACACACATAGAGGAACATCGATCGTTGCACATGCACGTGAGAGATAAAGAATGCCCGATATGATGGAGAGGGGGAGGTGTGCGTGTGTGCCTACATGGGAGACCGACCTGAAGAAAAAGATTGCATGTGTGCGATGGATAATGTCGACTGGTAGTGTGTGTGCATGCATGCATGAGAGGAAGTTAGTGGTACAATTATAAAGAGAAGACGACCGTGTGGGTGTAAAATACTAGGTGAGGTCATAATCAATGTAAAGTTGAATTCAAATATTTGAATATGAGATCATGATGTTTGAAACCCATGCATGCATGAATATAACAGAGATCTGCGCGGTGTGGTTTGGAAACGAGCATGTTGTAATGTATACACATTGAACAAGGTCTAACTGATTTGAATTTGAGATACCGACGACAAACATTGTTTGGCCACATTGCATCCATGCATGGACACACTATTCTAATTGGAGATGATGGGTGGATTTTGCATCACATATCTATATCTATACCCCTATATCTATATTATATTTTTTTTATATAGTGTGCGGATAACTTTAACTTTGAAAGATGGTCATTGGATGAGGCCAATCCGATGGTGCAGAGATGGCAAATTTGAGCACTACTGGCCATTGGATATCATCTAGATTCCACCAGATTTTGCCACATGTACAATCTAGAAGACTCCATGGTTGAACTTAAGCATAATGCACAAACCTCAAAACACAAGCACTTCTTATTTGTTCTATAATCTTCCGCATCAGAATTGCCCAAATGTTTTTCTACATGATTTGCCATTATTTGTTTTTACTTTATGCCTTACAACGCACAATTCCATGAGTCTTAAAATAGATTAGCTTTCTTATAAAAACTAGATGATTTTGAATGAAATGAACTATAAGAATTAAACAAACATCTACATCATGCATATATGACTCAAAGCTTACATGCTATAATGTGGTATTTATTCATAATTTGGTTGCCAAATCTCATGCGTGCAATGCACGTGTACCTTACTAGTCTAAATGGTGTTTGTGTGTGTGTTGTGCGTGTTAAACACATTGTACGTAGTATATCATACATCGTTTAGATTCTGAACATCTAGCTAGAGCATACATGTACTATGATTTCAATTCAACACAAAATGGATGCATATATTTGAATTTGAGATCGTATGTACATGTAGTTCATATTTATATAGGAATTTACTTCTCCTATATTCATGTCATGTGTTGTGAAGATAATATTTAGATGGTTGTATAACTAACCCGAGTACAATCCCATTCAAACAGGGAAAATGTACTCAAATTTAGTCCATATGCTAGACAACACACATTGTTTTTTTATTGTTGAGGGAAGTGCAAATTATTTTGGTACTGTACACGTTATGTTTGTTGTCCTGATTTTTTTATTTTTTTTTGTTGTATTTGAATGTGTTTCTAGTAATATAGTAAAACGGCACATGGCTCTCTCTAGTGATGAGGTGCGAATTGTCTTTTTTCTGGGGAACACATTAAGCTTGTTCTCCCGAAATTTCAAGCCGCGCCTTGTTATGCCGAAATTTCAAGCTAGCGTCTTTGTCTATCGTGCTGCAAAAATCCCGCCTCTTCAACCTGCGCCTTGTTACCCCAAAATATTTAAGATATATATTTGTCTCATTGTGCTCCGACAACTCCCTCCATCTCAACCCGCGCCTTGCTATTCCAAATTACAAAACGCGCGAAAACTCCCACCTCCTGTGAAATCCCGACACGCGAAATGCCCGTGATACTCATGAACCAAAAGAACCGCCTCTAATCGGTGGGGTACTTTCGTAACTTACCCCAAATTTCGGACAAGCGCGTCCCTAAGACATGGTTCCCCACTCCCATCCCATCCGCCCACCCATTCATACACCGAGGCCGCAAAAACCCGCAAATCCCACACCCTCCTCCGTCTGCCACCCAGCCGGAGCCTCTTCCCCGACGACACCATCCACAGCAACACCTCGACGTCCCTCATCCACCGTACTAGATGAGGATCCATCGTCGATATCGTCGTCCCGCCTGTTCAGGCACCCCTTCCTTCGCCTCCATGGAGCTGCCCTGACGTTCCCCTCGTCTTTCGCGCCACCTCGATTCCAACACCTCCGTCCTCACCTACACCACCGGAAGAGCATCATCATCACCGTTTCCTCGGATGAAGCTGCGGCCTAATCGGCGCCACCAAAGAGGTTGTACACTAATCGTCGCATTTTCTTCTTGATTCGATCTCACGGTGCTGACGGTGCTCGGTCCCGAGGCCGACACGGTGCGACTCCATCCACGGCAGCATCGCCGGCCACTTCCTCCACGGTGTCGCTCCCTCAGCGGTGACCTCCACGGTGTCGCTTCCTGTCTGGTCTGCTCTTGCTATTGCTCTTGCTCTTGCTCTTGCTCACGCTGCTGCTCTCGCTCTTGCTCTTGCTTGCGATGCTGCTTCGGTTTAGCTACACTTCAGTCGAATGAATCGACTTTTGGGTCAGTCGTTTTTCAGGGGGTGGGGGGCTCGCCAGAGTTAAGGACAGATTGTACCCCTACCCGGTTGGACAGAGAACTAGCTACACCCTGATACGTCTCCAACGTATCTATAATTTTTTATTGTTCCATGCTATTATATTACCCCTTTTGGATGTTTATGGGCTTTATTTTACACATCTATATCATTTTCGGGACTAACCTACTAACCGGAGGCCCAGTCTGTATTGCTATTTTTTTGCCTATTTCAGTATTTCAAAGAAAAGGAATATCAAACGGAGTCCAAACGGAATGAAACCTTCGGGAGCATGATTTTTGGAACGAACGTGGTCCAAAGGACTTGGAGTGCAAGCCAAGAAGCAGCCGAGGCGGCCAGGAGGGTGGAGGGCGCGCCCACCCCCCTAGGCGCACCCCCCTGTCTCGTGGGCCCCTCGGGCGGCCACCGACCTACTTCTTCCTCCTATATATACCCACGTACCCCGAAAACATCCAGGGAGCCAACAAAAAACAATTTCCACCACCGTAACCTTCTGTATCCGCGAGATCCCATCTTGGAGCCTTCGTCGGTGCTCCGCAGGAGGGGGAATCGACCACGGAGGGCTTCTACCACCATAGCCCCTCCGATGAGTTGTGAGTAGTTTACCACAAACCTTAGGGTCCATAGTTATTAGCTAGATGGCTTCTTCTCTCTTTTTGGATCTTAATACCATGTTCTGCCCCTCTCTTGTGGAGATCTATTCGATGTAACTCTTTTTGCAGTGTGTTTGTCGAGATCCGATGAATTGTGGGTTTATGATCAAGTTTATCTATGAGAAATATTTGAATCTTCTCTGAATTCTTTTATGTATGATTGAGTTATCTTTGCAAGTCTCTTCGAATTATCAGTTTGGTTTGGCCTACTAGATTGATCTTTCTTGCAATGGGAGAAGTGTTTAGCTTTGGGTTCAATCTTGCGGTGTCCTTACCTAGTGACCGCAGGGGTTGCAAGGCACGTATTGTATTGTTGCCATCGAGGATAAAAGGATGGGGTTTATATCATATTGCATGAGTTTATCCCTCTACATCATGTCATCTTTCTTAATGCGTTACTCTGTTCTTATGAACTTAATACTCTAGATGCATGCTGGATAGCGGTCGATGTGTGGAGTAATAGTAGTAGATGCAAGCAGGAGTCGGTCTACTTGTCACGAACGTGATGCCTATATACATGATCATGCCTAGATAATCTCATAATTATTCGCTTTTCTATCAATTGCTCGACAGTAATTTGTTCACCCACCGTAATACTTATGCTATCTTGAGAGAATCCACTAGTGAAACCTATGGCCCCCTGAGTCTATCTTTTATCATATAAGCTTTTAATCTACTTTTATTTGAATCTTTACTTTTCCAGTCTATATTATAAAACACCAAAAATATATTTATCTTATCATACAATCTCTATCAGATCTCACTTTCGCAAGTGGCCGTGAAGGGATTGACAACCCCTTTATTGTGTTGGTTGCGAGTTCTTTGTTTGTTTGTGTAGGTGCATGGGACTTTTGACGAGCCTCCTACTGGATTGATACCTTGGTTCTCAAAAACTGAGGGAAATACTTACGCTACTATTGATGCATCACCCTTTCCTCTTCAAGGAAACCAACGCAAGCTCAAGACGTAGCAAGAAGGATTTCTGGCGCCATTGCCGGGGAGGTCTTCGCTCAAGTCAAGACATACCAAGTACCCATCACAAACTCATCTCCCTCGCATTTACATTATTTGCCATTTTCCTCTCCCCCACTTCACCCTTGCCGTTTTATTCGCCCTCTCTTTCCCAATCTTCCTCTCTCTCTTTTGTTAGCCTTCTTCTTCTTCCTCGCTTTTGTTTGCCATTATTTCTGAAATTGGGGAGATTATCATCTATATGGACAACAATGATAACATGGAAAATTCTGAGGCTCCGGCTGAAGAACCCCCTATCTTGCATACTAAAAAGTTTCGAATCGGTAGCGGTAACATTATTGGAAAAGGTGTATTCAAGATTTCTTTACTTGTGCCGGTGCTTTACCTTCCATGGGTGGTTCTATTCTTCATAGAATTAGTAGTCTTGCGGATGCTATCGCTATGCTTGTAGTTGAACTTGAAAGACAATTTATGCATATGCATCCATGCATACAAAGAATTTCCCTAGAATTTTCTAATATTGAGCATTCTTCTGTTAAGCGCGCTGTTACTATCTTTTTGGCTCATGATTTTAGATTTATAATAAGAGAGGCCAAAGAAATCTTTGCGCACTATAGGGTGGACGTCGGCCGTCCTCCCATAGAGGAGATCCTCTTCGATCAAGAGGAAATTAGGTGTTTTCAATCTTCGGACTATGTTGCTTTCAATGAAAACCTTAGAAAAAAGGTTCCTACCAATGTCCTAGTTGATAGAATTTCCTAACTTAATAATAATTTTGCTCTTCGAAATAATGAACTAGGATACTCTCTTGAGTATAGGCTCACGAAATTTTGCCAAAAGAATACCTATAGTGATGAATTAGTTGTGCATTATGAAGGGCCAAAGGAGGAACCCGTTCCTCCTGTGATTGATCTTGGGGACTTTTGTCCCACTAAATTTAGCCGTTTTGATTACTTTTGCTTGCCTCAAAGAAAACTTGCTGCTGAGCGTGAGAATACGAGACGAGTTTTCAAGATCTATCTTATTATTATGGCACTACTTAGATCTATCTTCGCTTTTATGCCTAGCTAGGGGCGTTAAATGATAGCGCTAGTTGGGAGGCAACCCAATTTTATTTGTTTTTTTTGTTTTTGTTTCTGTTTAGTAATAAATTTTGCATCTACCTTCTGTTTAGATGTGTTTTTATGTTTTAATTAGTGTTTGTGCCAAGTAGAACCTATAGCATAACCTATGGTGATAGTTGATTTGATTCTGCTGAAAAACAGAAACTTTGCGCGCACGAAATTAGTTTTGTGAAATCACAGAAACGTGTTTTTGTGTTGATTCTTTTTTCCGCTAATCAATAGACAAATTTCCCAGGACTTCCTATTTTTGTATGATTTTTAGAGTTCCATAAGTTTGCGTTAGTTACAGATTTCTACAGACTGTTCTGTTTTTGACAGATTCTGTTTTTCGTGTGTTGTTTGCTTATTTTAATGCATTTATGGCTAGTATTAAGTGTTATGAACCATAGATAACTTGAAATACAGTAGGTTTAACACCAATATAAATAAAGAATGAGTTCATTATAGTACCTTATGTGGTGGTTTTGTTTTCTTTCACTAACGGAGCTTATGAGATTTCTTGTTGAGTTTTGTGTTGTGAAGTTTTCAAGTTTTGGGTAAAGATTTGATGGACTATGGAATAAGGAGTGGCAAAAACCTAAGCACGGGGATGCCCATGGCACCCAAATATATTCAAGAATAGCCAAAAGCCTAAGCTTGGGGATGCCCCGGGAAGGCATCCCCTCTTTCGTCTTCGTTCATTGGTAACTTTACTTGGAGCTATATTTTTATTCGCCACATGATATGTGTTTTGCTTGGAGCGTCATGTATGATATTAGTATTTGATTTTTAGTTTTCCACAGTCATCCTTGCTGTACACACCTTTTGGGAGAATCCCACTTGAATTTATTAGAATACTATATGGGCTTCACTTATATCTTTTGAGCTAGATAGTTTTTGCTCTAGTGCTTCACTTATATCTTTTACAGCACGGCGGTGGCTTAATTTTGTAGAAATTGCTAGTCTCTCATTCTTCACTTATATTATTTTGTGAGTCTTTTATAACAGCATGGTATTTGCTATGGTTATGAAATTGGTCCTAGAATGGTAGTCATCCAAGTTGGGTATAATAAAAACTATCATAGGAAATGAATTGGATGCTATGATCAATTTGATACTTGATAATTGTTTTGAGATATGGAGGTAGTGATGTTAAAGTCATGCTAGTTGGGTGATTATGAATTTAAAGAATGCTTGTGTTGAAGTTAGCAAGTCCCGTAGCATGCACGTAAGGTTAAAGTTGTGTAACAAATTTGAAACATGAAGTGTACTTGGATTGTGCATCCTTATGAGTGGCGGTCGGGGACGAGTGATGGTCTTTTCCTACCAATCTATCCCTCTAGGAGCATGCGCGTAGTGCTTGGTTTTTGATGACTTCTAAATTTTTGGAATATGTATATGAGTTCTTTTGACTAATGTTGAGTCCATGGATTATACACACTTTTATCTTTCCACCATTGCTAGCCTCTTCGGTACCGTGCATTGCCCTTTCTCACCTTGAGAGTTGGTGCAAACTTTGCCGGTGCATCCAAACCCCGTGATATGATACGCTCTATCACACATAAACCTCCTTATATCTTCCTCCAAACAGCCACCATACCTACCTATTATGGCATTTCCATAGCCATTCCGAGATATATTGTCAAGCAACTTTCCACCGTTCTGTTCATCATCATGACATGCATTACTTTTGTCATATTGCCATTGCATGATCATGTAGTTGACATCGTATTTGTGACAAAGCCACCATGCATAATTTTTCATACATGTCACTCTTGATTCATTGCACCATCCCGGTACACCACCGGCATTCATATAGAATCATATCTTGTTCTAGTTTTGAGTTGTAATTCATGTGTTGTAATCAATAAAAGTGTGATGATCATATTTATTAGAGCATTGTCCCCAAAAAGAAAAAAAGAGAAAAAAAAAGAAAGGCCAAAAAAAGGCCAAAGAAAAAAAGGGAAAAAAAGGGGCAATGTTACTATCTCTTTTTCCACACTTGTGCTTCAAAGTAGCACCATGTTCTTCATATAGCGAGTCTCATATGTTGTGCTTCAAAGTAGCACCATGTTCTTCATATAGCGAGTCTCTTATGTTGTCACTTTCATATACTAGTGGGTATTTTTCATTATAGAACTTGTCTTGTATATTCCTACAATGGGCTTCCTCAAATGCCCTAGGTCTTCGTGAGCAAGCAAGTTGGATGCACACCCACAAGTTTTCTTTTGTTGAGCTTTCATTCATTTATAGCTCTAGTGCATCCGTTGCATGGCAATACCTACTCCTCATGTTGACATCAATTGATGGGCATCTCCATAGCCCGTTGATTATCCTCGTCAATGTGAGACTTTCTCCCTTTTTGTCTTCTCCACACAATCCCCATCATCATATTCTATTCCACCCATAGTGCTATATCCATGGCTCACGCTCATGTATGGCGTGAAAGTTGAAAAAGTTTGAGATTATTTAAGTACGAAACAATTGCTTGGCTTGTCATCGGGGGTATAGAATTTGGGAACATTTTTGTGTGACGAAAATGAAGCGTAGCCTAACTATATGATTTTGTTGGGATGATCTTTCTTTAGCCATGTTATTTTGAGAAGACATGCTTGCTTTGATTAGTGTGCTTGAAGTATTACTATTTCTTGTGTTATGAACTTTTATTTTGAATCATTTGGATCTGAACATTCATGCCACAATAAAGAAAATTACATTGAGAATTATGCTAGGTAGCATTCCACATCAAAAATTCTGTTTTAATAATTTACCTACTCGAGGACGAGAAGGAATTAAGCTTGGGGATGCTTGATACGTCTCCAACGTATCTATAATTTTTTATTGTTCCATGCTACTATATTACCCCTTTTGGATGTTTATGGGCTTTATTTTACACATTTATATCATTTTTGGGACTAACCTACTAACCGGAGGCCCAGCCCGTATTGCTGTTTTTTTTCCTATTTCAGTATTTCGAAGAAAAGGAATATCAAATGGAGTCCAAATGGAATGAAACCTTCGAGAGCGTGATTTTTGGAAAGAACGTGATCTAGAGGACTTGGAGTGCAAGCCAAGAAGCAGCCGAGGCGGCCACAAGGGTGGAGGGCGCGCCCACCCCCTGGGCGCCCCCCCCTGTCTCGTGGGCCCCTCAGGCGGCCACCGACCTACTTCTTCCTCCTACATATACCCACGTACCCCAAAACCATCCAAGGAGCCAAAGAAAAACAATTTCCACCACCGTAACCTTCTGTATCCGCGAGATCCCATCTTGGAACCATCGTCGGCGCTCCGCTGAAGGGGGAATCGACCATGGAGGGCTTCTACATCAACACCACAGCCCCTCTGATGAGTTGTGAGTAGTTTACCACAGACCTTCGGGTCCATAATTATTAGCTAGATGGCTTCTTCTCTCTTTTTGGATCTCAATACCATGTTCTCCCCCTCTCTTGTGGAGATCTATTCGATGTAACTCTTTTTGTGGTGTGTTTGTCGAGATACGATGAATTGTGGGTTTATGATCAAGTTTATCTATGAGAAATATTTGAATCTTCTCTGAATTATTTTATGTATGATTGAGTTACCTTTGCAAGTCTCTTCGAATTATCAGTTTGGTTTGGCCTACTAGATTGATCTTTCTTGCAATGGGAGAAGTGTTTAGCTTTGGGTTCAATCTTGCAGTGTCCTTACCTAGTGACGGCAGGGGTTGCAAGGCACGTATTGTATTGTTGCCATCGAGGATAAAAAGATGGGGTTTATATCATATTGCTTGAGTTTATCGCTCTACATCATGTCATCTTTCTTAATGTGTTACTTTGTTCTTATGAACTTAATACTCTAGATGCATGCTAGATACCGGTTGATGTGTGGAGCAATAGTAGTAGATGCAGGCAAGAGTCGGTCTACTTGTCACGGACGTGATGCCTATATACATGATCATGCCTAGATAATCTCATAATTATTCGCTTTTCTATCAATTGCTCGACAGTAATTTGTTCACCCACCGTAATACTTATGCTATCTTGAGAGAAGCCACTAGTGAAACCTATGGCCCCCGGGTCTATCTTTTATCATATAAGCTTTCAATCTACTTTTATTTGAATCTTTACTTTTACAATCTATATTATAAAACACCAAAAATATATTTATCTTATCATACTATCTCTATCAGATCTCACTTCCACAAGTGGCCGTGAAGGGATTGACAACCCCTTTATTGAGTTGGTTGCGAGGTTCTTGTTTATTTGTGTAGGTGCATGGGACTTTTGAGGAGCCTCCTACTGGATTGATACCTTGGTTCTCAAAAACTGAGGGAAATACTTACGCTACTATTGCTGCATCACCCTTTCCTCTTCAAGGAAAATCAACGCAAGCTCAAGACGTAGCACACCCCTTATAACCCCAACCCCAGCAGATAGTAACCCAGTTCCAGTTGACACAGCACCGTCTCCACCACAGAGCACCCAAAAACGAGCAGTTAGTAAGCCAACTGCAGTGCCCAAAGCATGAGGACCACCACTCCGAACCCCAAGTCAACGCTTAAAGCGGAAGAAGAATTGCTCTCAGGTCAGGTTCCGTAGCTATGGTTCATACTACTTTGCTCTTGCATCACTGTATTTACTCATACCAACTAATTTCAAATTTTAAGGATGCAACTGAAACTCCAATGGCGCAACATGTATGTTTTAAACCTATTTCTTTAACGTGTTTGCTGTTGTAACATGCTCTATGTTGATTTTAGTTTCAGTTGAATAAACAATTTGTTCTCATGCCATGCACATTACAAGTTATGTTATTGTTGTGCAGTTTCCCACACTTATATTCTATCTATGCTGCTTTGTCTTAAATAGATATGATTCGAACTGTATCTATCTTGATTTGGCAACTTAAACTAGAATGATATAGACCATACAGTGACCATACTACATATATATATGTTTGTTTCATGTTGTTATCCTGTCCACCTTACTACTGAACTGCTTTACCAAAATGAGTTTCATATACTACATTGTAAACTTGTGATGTGTTTGTTTGTTTCTCTATTAGAACACAGATAAAATATTGGAGAAGAGTACCCCGTTATGCAATGGTAAAGGAAGTAATGCAGATAAGGTTCAAGATAGTAAGACATCCCTGTTGGTCTCCAAGAAAGCTGATAAATTATATTGAAGACATTGAGACAACCGCAAAGTCATGTCTTGATGTAGTGATCGAGTTACTGGCTACTACTGCTGGCACCGGCTCTTCGAACTCGTTGCCTGAATCAGTTCAGCTTCTTGAGTCTCAACTTCAAGTTGAAAGACATCGATCAGATGTTATGCAACAGGAAGTCGAAGGACTTAGGAAGTCCCTGCAGAATTCAGATGCAAACTTTCTGGTGCAACAGCAAGTGCTGGAGGATTTAAGCGCCAAACAAGAGAAAGTTAATAAGCTTGCTAAGCATCTTGCCAGCATTATGGGTACCAAGGATATTGTTTCTTGAGCTCTTCTGAAGTGGTTTTAGTTCTGGACTTGTTTTGCTGCGGCGTTTATTTGCACTGGTCGCCAACTTTGACAACCAGTGTATATGATATGCTGCTTTGTTCCCCATATTTGCACTGGTGGCAAATTTGATGCCCAGTGGATGTAATATGTGTAATAGCCGTGATAGCCTAGTGTAAGCTGCTTGCTTATTTATTTCCTTTTGTCTTGTTTAATTGTTTCCTTGTAGTCAGTGCAGTTCTTTTTCCGCGGTTTGCTAGTGTCCGCAATAACCTATTTTTTAAAACTAGGCCACAATAACCATGGGCTACATATTTACTCTAGTTACCATGGGCCTCCTACGGGCCGTAGAAACAATGGGCCTTCTAAGGGCCGTAGAAACAATTGGCCTTCTACGGGGCGTAGAAAGAATTGGCCTTGTACTGGGCGTAGAAACAATGAGCCTTCTACAGGCCGTATCATCAATGGGCCTTCTATGGGCCATATGATCGGTTGGCCAAACATGGGCCAATAACAGACTGCATTATGGTCGTAAATGGGCTAGAGTTGGAATCGTCCGTTCATGGGCCAACCATAATGGGTCGTCATTAATTGGTTGTATTTTATGACGCTAAGAAAATGGCCCAACGTATTAGCAGCCACAAACGGGCCAACTATAACCACGGGCTGAATTTGGCCCAGAAGCAGAAAATGACAGTAACGGGCCGTAAGTAAACGAATGCTGGAAATGAGCCCAAGAATAAATGGGCCCTGAGAAGGCCGAAAGATAACATGGGCTGGAAACGGCCCAACGGAATAATGGGTTGTTAATGGGTATAAAGTGATACATTGTTCATTACGAGCCAGTTTCACCACGTGTCGTTAATGGGTATAAAGTGATACACTGTTCATTACGGGCCAGTTTCACCACGGTCGTTAATGGGCCAAGAGTTACAAAGGGCCTCATATGGGCCGAAAGACGTCATGGGCCATATATGGGCCGGAAGTTAAAACAGGCTGGAATCATATTGGACGGCCCAGATGATACTACTGGGCCTAATTCGGATAGGTCGTAACAGGCCCTGGGTTAGCGGGCTGTAAATGGGCTATATGCAAATAGGCCGTTAATAGGCTTTCCGTGGGCCGACCCGCCACCTTTTGACCAAGTCAAACGGGCCGGCCTTTATACAGGAATGGGCCTCTGTTGGGTCGTGCCACGTGTCGACGTATCATAGGCGCCTTCGGTCCAATGAGTGGATGACATCTGTCCCAACGGTGAGCCGACACTTGTTTCCTCCAGCTAATGATGATTTTACACGTGGAAAATCCCCATTGGTCGGGTCTGTTAACGGGTTATCGGATCCAAAACTGGACCGGATAGCTTAACGACGTTCCATTACAGTGGATGCCACGTGTCGTTCACCCTTGACGAAAGCACTTCTATGACGCGCGATTTATCGTCATGGAAGTGGACACTTCCATGATGATAATTTTGGTAATGTCATGGAACACTTCTATGACAGCACAGGTATGACTATCTTGATTCTGTCATAAAATCGTCATGGATGTACATGCATGACAAAAAACGTGACCTACTGTGACAAACATGTATCATCACAGAAGGGTATTTTTTTTGTAGTGGCACGTGTCGTAGTAGAGCCGTAGACGTAGCATGTCACGTGGTCCCGTCTATAACGTGTACACATACGTACAACCACACTGCAAGGAAGTAAATACGGCTACATACGTACATACAGATGTGGTCTCGAAGGTGTACATCGACGTCATTGTCACGCCCAATATGCGACCCTATCCAAAAGGAACTCGAAGGTCCCACCAAGGATAGACCCGCATATTGAAACGCTTTTGCAAGGTGGATATCATTACATCAACATTACATAATAGATGGGGATACATACATAAGGCATACAATGCCACACGAATACAACATCATCTTACATAAGATCACCATCCGACTACGGATGAAAACACAAATAGAAACTCAAACGACATCCACCCTGCTAGCCCAGGCTGCCGACCTGGAACCTATCCCCTGATCGAAGAAGAAGCAGAAGAAGAACTCCAAAACAAGCAAGCATCGCTCTCGCGTCAGGATCATCGCATAACCTGTACGTGTAACTGTTGTTGTAGTAATCTATGAGCCACGAGGACTCAGCAATCCCATTACCATGGGTATCAAGACTAGCAAAGCTTAAAGGGAAAGGAAGGGGTAAGTGGTGAGGTTGCAGCAGCGACTAAGCATATATGGTGGCTAACATACGCAAATAGGAGCGAGAAGAGAAACAAAGGAACGGTCGTGAAGCTAGCAATGATCAAGATGTGATCCTGAACACCTACTTACGTCAAACATAACCCAGAAACCGTGTTCACTTTCCGGACTCCGCCGAAGAGACCATCACAGCTACACACGCGGTTGATGCGTTTTAATTCGAATCAGGTGTCAAGTTATCTACAACCGGACATTAACAAATTCCCATCTGCCACATAACCGCGGGCACGGCTCTTGAAAGTTTATACCCTGCAGCGGTGTCCCAACTTAGCCCATGAAAATCTCTCGCGATCAACGAAGGATATTCCTTCTCCCTGGAAGATCCGATCAGTCTCGGAATCCCGGTTTACAAGACATTTCGACAATGGTAAAACAAGACCAGCAAGACCGCCCGCTGTGCCGACAAATCCTGATAGGAGCTGCACATATCTCGTTCTTAGGGCACACCGGATGAGCCAGACGTTGGGTTGGCATAGACCCTGGTTGCCCAGGGGGCGCCGGACATCGCTCGGTTTGGACCAACACTTAGACAAGCATTGGCCCGGGGGGGGCTAAAATAAAGATGACCCTCGAGAGAGCGACTCCCAAGGGAAAAATAGGTGGTGGTGAAGCAAATGGTAAAACCAAGGTTGGGCCTTGCTGGAGGAGTTTTATTCAAAGCGAACTGTCAAGGGGGTCCCATAAATCAACCGACCGCGTAAGGAACGCAAAATCCGGGAACATAATACCGGTATGACGGAAACTAGGGCGGCAAGAGTGGAACAAAACACCAGGCATAAGGCCGAGCCTTCCACCCTTTACCAAGTATATAGATGCATTAATAATATAAGAGATATTGTGATATCCCAACATAATCCTGTCCACCATGGAGCAATCTTCAACTTCACCTGCAACTAACAACGCTATAAGAGGGGCTGAGCAAAGCGGTAACATAGCCAAACAACGGTTTGCTAGGAAGGTGTCAAAGGTTAGAGGTTCATGGCAATTTGGGGAGGCTTGAAGAACAAGTTATAGGAAGCGCAGCATAGCGATAGAACGAAGCAACTAGCATAGCAATGATAGTAGTGAGATCCAGGGTAGCGGTCATCTTGCCTGAAATCCCGCTAGGAAGAAGAACAAGTCCATGAAGAAGATGAAGCCACGAAGACAAACCAAGCGTAGACGAACGAATCCTCACGATCGCAACGAAACGGGAACTATCGAGAAGAAGCACGCAACATGGTAAACACACCACACATAGACAAGACATGATGCACAACAAGCATGATGCATGACAAAGCTACATGAAGCTACTCATGGCTAGAGATGATGCAAACAAGAGCAACACATCAAGGCCAGTTTAAATGAGGCCGGAAACAACATCTAACAATTCCGGTAAGTCCTCATATGCATATTTAGAAATTGGTCCAGAACTGAATAAACCTTATGTTCAAGCTGTTAAACAGCAAGTTAAGATGCACCAAGATGATCTACATGAAAATCTAGTCAAGTTACATATAAAGTTCAATTAGTTCGGAGCTACGGCCTAGAATATATGAGCAAAACAAGTTAAGCATGGCATTGATGCAAAAAAGTCCCTTACTGACCATGAGCCAAAAAGGATCACAGGATATGATGGCACCCATGTAAACATGGCAAGTTATATGATAGATTCATACATGGCAGGAACAACAATAAGTAGGCATGTTGGTGAGCTTGAACCACTCACCACAGAGCAATAAATGGCATGGCAAGGCAACCAACAGTAAGAAGACATGGTTATGAAGCTAAGCATGGCAAGAGAAAGTTCATAGGGTGCATGGATCACTAACAAAGCTCATGGCAAAACTGAACTTAAAAGTTAATCAGGCTGACAGCAACATTATTTAGCAACTTTGGAGCAAGATTACAACATGTTATAGCAGTCTATAAATGCAACCAGGGGCATGAATGGATATATCATGACATGTTTAACAAAACATCCTTAGTGAACATCTCCAGATTATGCATAGAATGACTTGTAGCAGCAGGTTTACATAGCAACAAAATATGACAGAATCAGCCTAGCAAAACAGCAACAGCAAGTACCCTACTTAACAAGCTTGATGCACTCAGTAAAAGACTCACAAAAATACATGGATAGCACCTCTGAAAAGACGGCATGAAATAGAACAAAACACATGTAGAGCTCATGCTCATAGGATGCACACATCAAATGCAACAAAAATGACAAATGAGCATGTTCTGTTAACAGACAGCAGATAACATTATATAGCACTCTTGCAACGATGATTCAGGCATCAAGATGGACTCAAATGAACATGATGCAATAGAATGAAATGAAGTACTCGTCGAGTCGAACAATTTGACATATTACACGCACTAAGCGGAGAAGTATGCATGGAGTTATGATGCGATGAACATGGCATGAAAATATGACAGGAAAAGGACTTGGGCGATTTTTAACCTCGTGGAGAAGTGGACGGTGGGGTACGGGGATGACCAGATCCGGGTCGCGGGAGTGTGTTTGGTTGGCGGGACCGGTGGATCTCATCCAACCGGCCCGACCTCACCGGAGACGAGGGCGGCGAGGCCGTGGGAGCACCGGCGAGGGGCTCGGGCGACGGGGGGCGATGGGATCCGGCGGAGGAGCGACGGCGGGGACGGGCGGCGCGGCCGGGCGGC